>NC_052474.1:20345429-20498939 GCF_009730915.1 Dioscorea cayenensis subsp. rotundata
ACAGACAGAAAATTGAACAGGCGAGTTGATAAATAAATATATTTATTAATTATATATTTTTTTATATTAGTATTAATAAATAAATACCATTAATCAAAAATTGAAAATTAATTTTAATTAACAATTAATTTACTGGCCAACCAAACGCTATACTTTTTTCGGCCACACGATTAACATAATGCCACGTGGCGTGCTTTCAATTCACAAGTTATTCCCAAACTAATAATATTTCTAATTTTTTTAACAAAAATTAAAAAAAAAAAATCAGAAAAAAAGGAAGCTTTTGAAGACGGTGATGAAAACTCCAGTGAAAAGTCGGAACTGGTGAGCTTGAGGGGAGGAGAGATCGATGAGAAGCTTTGAATTTCATCTCCATGAGAACCGCATCCATCTCACCTCTCCTCCTTGTGGTTCGAAGCAAGAAATCCCAACCCCAAAAGGTCTCTTTTTTGGTTTTTTCACCTCTAATTCAATTCTATTTAAGTTGCATCTCAAGTGCTTTTAATGCTTCAATGTCAAGGATTTCATCTTGTTTTCATATAATTTTTAGAGAAATTTATGGATTTTGATGGGTTGTAACCTTGAAAAACTTGCGCTTTTGCATTGTCTGTTGTTTTGGTGTTGAATTCAATGGTGAAGCAATGGATTTTTGTTTGAATTTATATGGTGCAAGTGATTCAACATCAACACTCTGAGACTAGATGAACTGAATCCAGATGACATTGGATTGTTTGAGTTTTTCCCTCTTTTAGAAGCAAGTTCACATTCTCTGCTGCTTGCTTGTTGTGCCTGATTATAGTTTGCTGAAATGTTATTTATGGACGAAAATTTGAATGTTAGATTTGATAAATGTTGAAAACACTGCCTCATTGATCTGTGATTGGTATTCATGAGATACTTACATGTGAGCCGCTAACTTTACAAACAGGACTTTTTTTTTTTAATTAGAAATTTTTGATGAGTTAGTTAATTTGAAATATTTGTGCTATTGGAAATGTATTGGAGTTACTATATTTTTCAAACTTCAGCAATTTATCATGAAGTTTGATGGTTTGTGCTATTAGGGACTTGATGAAGCGCCACCAAGAATTACATCCAACGTCAAGCAAAATTTGCAGTTTTTAAGGATATGGAGGGTAAGATATTTACTGCTTCAATTGTTCATTCTTCACAAGTAGCTGGGGTTTCTTCGTTCATGTCATTAGGCTAAAGGACCTCGTTTTTATAAACAGGCATTACTCGAATGCTAAAAAAAAAATGGAGGTTTCTTATATTTTTTTACTCATGTAATTCTTTCTCAAATTTTTGATTTTCATCTAGATTTGTTTGTATGATCATGGCCAAGTGATATGATACTTATATATCTGTTGGCATGACCAGTGGGAATCTCTCGTTGTCAGTGAACGCAAAATTCAAATTAAATGCTTGCTTTTATATTTGTGGGTTGACCATAAGATGAAATTAATTATCTAATGAATTTTCTGCAGGAGTTTCAAAAGCGGAAATCAAGTGCACCAAAGCCTACGACTAGGTATCGCAAAAAGAAAGCAGTGAAAGAGGAGCTTCCAGAAGATACAGAACTTTATCAAGACCCTACTTCAAAACTTTACTAGTCAGCACATCTTTACCTATGTTCAAGATTAATGCCATTTGATGATTTTGATGAATGCTTTGGAAAACTCAATTTACAAGTTTGTTGTTTAAGATATTTATGTTTCCTTATTTAGCACAAATCAGGGCTTGGAGACAGCTATTCCAGTACTGCTTGTTGATGGGTACAATATGTGTGGTTATTGGCCGAAGCTAAAGAAGCATTTCATGAAGGGAAGACTTGATATGGCTCGTCAAAAGCTAATAGACGAGTTGATCACATTTAGTGTAATAAAAGGTGAATTATGTACGTGGCTTTTAACATTTGATTTTGTTCTGTTGTTTGCTTTTGTGAGAGAGCTCAATCAACGAGTAGCCATATTGCATTGGGTGGTAAGTTTGAGGACACTGCTGTTTACTAAACAACAGTTGCTTGTAATGTCAATTCGTTTACAGAAATGATGTGTTGCATGTTATACCCCATCTGTCTACTCTTGCATGTTTATATTATTAGCAGTAAGCATGCATGTACTATATTCCTGGTTGCTAGTTAACATGCATAAAGTGAAAGTATTTTGATGAGCTGGTAATTTTGATCAAGAACTCATGATCTAAGTTGTTGTTTGATAGTTAAGGATTACCAATTTAACTTTCTGGATATTGTGCAGAGGTAAAAGTTGTGGTGGTATTTGATGCTATGATGTCGGGCCTAGCAACTCATAAGGAATCTTTTGCAGGGTAGGATTGTTTTCCTGTTCATTGAGCTGGCCGTTTGCAATACTAAATCCTCTGAAATAAGTTCTCTTTACCATGTCTGATTCATTTCCTGCTTTCTTGAATCAACTTCAGATTTCCAATTTAGCTTTCTGATTGGACTTCTTTATCATGACACCTGCTCATTAAATGCTATTAGAATCTTAATATAAATCTTATTTTGGGCTTGCAGTCCAATGTGTTACGGTTCTGGTTATTGAGTTCTTTGTTGAGATAATTTTTCATTACATTACTTTCTTATCTCCGTCATTTTGTATTTTGTTTACTAGCATGGCTTATTTTGAATATTGCAGGATTGATGTAGTTTTTTCAGGTGAATCTTGTGCAGATGCATGGATTGAGAAAGAGGCAAGCCATTTTGCTGTTGTGTCATGTAATTATAAATTTGTTTCTTAGAACCATTATGCAAATTAATCATATTGCAACATTATATGCCACATTATATAGCCTCCAAAACCTTCTCATCTTGTGTGCTTCACCAATAGATTGTGCATATGACAAATTCCATTATTTACTGATGGTTGGTCACAGCTTGCTTTGTTCACTTGTACAGGTTGTTGCTTTGAAGGTGGACGGCTGTCCCAAAGTATGGGTTGTGACATCTGATTCCGTCCAGCAACAAGCAGCACATGGAGCTGTAAGTGCCTTAATTCAGAGTAGACTCTTGAAATTACTTTCCATTTATTTATTTATTTATTTTACACTTTCAAAACAATCTTTCCTCCAATTCAGCATTCCCTGTGTGCAACCACATATGCAACTTCCCTTACTGATTAGATGACCTCTTTTCTCTGTATCATCTTACACAAGAGTATTCATAGATGCATAGTACACCTACCTTCTAACCACTTGACAAATGCACTATAACTTCATAAGAACTGTCATTTCTTTATAAATGAGGCATCTTTGTGTTGGTTCTTTTGTCAATGCATGATTGATGCATGGAAAGTAACTAATTTATCTTTTTATAATTAATCTATTTATATTTTCCAGGGTGCATTTGTTTGGAGTTGCAAAGCATTAGTTTCAGAGGTAAAGCATACCTTATTGAATCTCTTCGATAAAAGTTGGTTCAAATGATCTCTGATCTCTGATTCAACCATACAGGATCCAGTTTGCAACAATAATATTTATGGCATTTTTATAATAACTTCTTCATATGCAGCCCTTTTTCTTTTTAACTCTTAGCTGAATGTTGTTAAGCAAACTTGCAATATAATGATTTGCCTTCCGAAACATTCCCTTATGCTTTCTTCTTCCGCGATCTCTCAAATTTTTTAATTTTCAGTTGCATGGTAATCTAAAAAGTTTTAATTAGAGAACTGAAGAACCTGCTGCACTTTTCACAAATTGAACTTGTTAGTTGTGACTCTTGATTCATTTTGCAATCATGCTCATGGATTATTTCTAAATCAAAATTTAATTTGAAAACTGTTATTATTCATCAGTAATGCCAAAGGTAAGCAAGTTTTTTTTCTAATTTCTATATCCTTCCTTACCGCCTTTACCGGCATCTATTAATCATGATTTAAGTGATACTCTCGGTTTATTCGATTTACATCATGTTACATTGTGCTTTTCCTCTGATTCTTCTAACTTCAAATTTAATAAATTTCTCATCATGCTTTTTTGTAGATCAAGGCTTCACAAAGAGAGTTCGAACAAATTCTTGATGAACACAGGTTTGATCCTTTCCTAGCCAACATTATTTTAATTAATGTGAGATGACAACAGAACATCTTACTTTATTCATCGGCTACCACTTTTTCGATAAATCAAAACAGGAAACATATGATTTAATCAGAACTTTTCACTGCTTGCATGATGGAATTGTGATGATACATGCATCAAATTTCATGTGAAAAAATTCTGCAGCTTTATATATGTACACACACACATCTTCCTCAAGTTTCACATCTCATATGTTTGTTGGAAAACTTTAGACTTTTACATATATGTCATCAAGTCCAATTAATTAACAATTATCATTTTATAATGGAGCAAAGTTTAGTTGAAATGGCTGTTATATTTACATATTTACCTTTTCACATGATTTATTTTAAATTTGTGAGGGGCAAAAAGGTTTTTTCATAAGACTATTTAAAAAGAGAAAAGTTATTATCATCATAATTTATTTATTACTGACAAGAGTTAGTAAATTTTTAACTGTTGTTTATCTTATGTAAATTCTTTCCATGATGCAATTTCCTGGAATACAATTTTCATTTCCCATTGTTCAGAAACCTCATAAATACTCTAAATTTTACATTAATGTTCTTGTATTACTAGTCATGAATGACACTCTAATATGTTAATTTTATTTGAATCTTTGTATTTGAGCACTCTTTACTCTTGAAAATTTCATCTGTTCTTTTGTGCATTTTTGTTGATCGTCAGGTCGACATCGGTGCAAGGAAAACTATTGCAGCATAATTTAGATGCCGAAGTTGTTCTTGCGTTAAAAGATCTCAAGAAAAAGCTGTCGGAAAATGAAGCTAATTGATAGATGAAGTTGCTTGTAATTATATGGGAGTCAAATATCTTTACTGTTTGGTTATTGTAGCGGTGGCATATATACATTTTTTTTAATTACAGTAGAGTTTTTGTAATATTTTTTTTTATGACATTAGCATGTGATTATTTTGTAATTTTTTTTTACGGATAAAACCCTATAAAACGACAATATTTTCCATCATCACATTTGTAACTGATTATATTTGGCCAATTTTATCCCTAATATGAAATTTATTCTTTTATTAATTCACGGATTACTTTTGAAATTTTTTTCTCACATTTTTGTCTTCATATATAATCTTATATATGAAATTAAGCTTATATTTTATTTATTTTGAAAAGACAACAAAATATGCATCAATAAGGTTTTGTTGAGGAGGTAGAGATCTGAGGGGTTTAAATAAAATAATAAATCAATTTATTTTAAATTTTTTTTTAATGGATAAACAACTTAAATAGCCCCTTATTTTTAAAAATTATGATTTGATTTTTGTTGTTAATTTATGGTGTTAATGGTGATTCTTTTGTATATGTATAAAAAGGAGATAACAAAATATGATTTTTATATAAATATGTATATACACACATATATATACATATATGAATTTAGTATGAAACAAGGCTAATTGCTCTGGTAAGTGAGCCAGACGCTCTTTTTTTGTAACAGTTCTCATAACACATGATTCTTCTCTTATGTGAAAGGGTAACTATTTTGCAGATTGTTATCATCTCTTTTTTGTATCTTATCGCTCTCTATTTTTTTTATGTTGTTTGTGGTATTTCACTATGTCACCATTTCTTTCTTTTTCTTTGTATTCTTTATAATTCTCTTTTGTTATAATATTTTCCATGGTTCATTCAATTTTTAAAAAATAAAAATTTATTAGACATTGATATATCATAAATTAAGTTTTATAATTAAAAAAAAGTTAAAATTTTTAAAATTATAATTATAAAGATAAAATAATAAATAAAAAAAATTAAATATAATTTAAAAAATAAAAATAAAAATAATGGGACCTAAAAAATTATAGGACCTATGCCTAAGGCCGGGCCTGATATGAAATTGTCCTTGTTATTATGTAAACATTATTGTTATACAATAATGTTGACAAGTCAATGAAGAAGATAACTCAAGTTTCACAACAAACATTTGGTCAAACACAGACAGTCTAGTCAACATGTTGGTCAAACTGTTTTAATTCCTCATTGAAAACGGACGGTGGCGCCAAATGAACCATCCCTTCATAACCTACACCACCGAATGAAATTAATTGCATTTATTTATTTATTTAATTTTTTATTTGCTGCCTTTTAAATATTGATGTTTGAGTTGAGATTTAAATAATACTTTCATCTTTTTATTATGTAAAATCTATTTTGTAATGCATTTAAACAATATCAAAATTGCTACTATTTTTTTCATACAAATTTGCTTTGTTAATCAAAGCTTCAAAAAAGATTAGTGTTAAAAAAATGTGAATTTGATTATATAATGATTTTTATTACATAAGTACTGATTCTACACTTTTTTAGGCGGCTATTTTTATATGATATAATTATTAATAGATATTATAAAATTTAAGTTCAAAGATACAAAGAACTTAGATCCATGATTTCTTATCAATCAAACTTAGTCGGTAATGTGACAAAGACTCATTTTGTTTTTTCTTCTTTTTATTAATCCATAGGAATGATAGAATCTAAAGTTAATTTGAATCTAATAATTTTTACCAAATAGTTACGTCATCTCCACTTAATTTGACTATATAAATTCTAGTTTCTTTTTTATGGACTTAACTTATTAGATTGGATTAAATATCATTGATATATTATTTTCATACCACCCATAAAAATGAATATTACCATAAACAACCTACTAAAAAAGCTCATAGATTTTTTTAAAAAAAATATTTGTTATTATATGTCATATATCATACATTAAAAAATTTTCTTATTTTTATTATCTCTATATATTACCTTCAAATAATCAGTGTAAGAAAAGGTTATTATAATATATTCTTAGATAACTAGGGTTTTAATATAAATGAATATACAATACCTAACCCTAACAACAAACAAATTTGAAAATTTATCACTAGAAACCTCTAGATTATAACTTTTTTCCACTCTCTAGTAACTTTATTTCTTGATTCTATTAATTAAATATAGGGTAACTTGTCTTTGTCATTGACAATTTTGGCAAAGATTTTATAAATTATAGATGTTCTTCAAGTTTCTACAAACCCAAATAAAATAAAAATTAATTGACAAACATTGGTTGAAGTCACTAATGTTTTTTTTTTTTTTTAAAAATGAAAAATTACACTTGGTACTTATTTAGGAAACATATATTGAAGTAGGTGATCATAAGTTCTAGACAGATGCATAGATTCAAATGCGCTGATTTAGTTATTTGAATAGCAAATTAATTATCACTATTATGACAATCAACATTTTATTTTAATTTATCACGTTTTAGACAATTAGCTGACATAATAACTATTTTAAAAAGGACATAATTTTTAAAAATAAAACTAGTTTTTATTTCAAGATTATGATGCGTTTGTCTTTATTATACCTTTTCGAAGGGTTTGGTGTAACATCTGAAAAATGACTTGGTCTTTTGTGCATGCACCTGCCTTCATGATGATGATACTCCGAGAGTCAAATTTAGCAAGCACAAGTTACCTATTTTATCAATATTGATTTATATATATGCTAAAAAAAATCTCAAGTAAAAATAATATTTATTATATTTTTACCTATATTTGTATGTATATCCTTGGGGTTATAGAAAGTTGTGATCTTTTAAATTAAACTCTATAATTAACTATTTTTATTACACTATCAAAATATTCTTTGCAAGGTAGTTGCACCAAAATTTTAGGATATATATGTAAACTCATAATTATTTTTATTTCTCTTTTTCATCTATTGGTTTATCACTATTAATTTTTTTTAACCTCACATGAATAGTTTATTAGCAGTGCATGTATAGATATATATATATATATATATATATATATTTAAAAGGTATACATATAAATATGTAATTTTTAACTATTATTATTATTTTTATTATATAAATATCAACAAATCACAACTTCAACTTTTATTGTGAGAGTGAGAGAAAGTTCAAGTCTCGCCATTTTACTTAGAAAAAAAAATGAGTTACGAGCTTTTTATTGCAGAGGTGGCTAGTGCTTAATTGTAATTTTTTTTTTATTTTAAACTTTATATTAATTATATATGGTGCAAAGAATAATAGTGCAAAAGATAATAAATAAATAAATAAATAAAGATAATACAAAAAACCTTATACATATGGTGCAAACAATAATAAGAAATGACATTAACGAAACATAAAGGGTGATTAATATAACTAAACAAATTAAAAGAGTGCAGTTTGGTAATTATAAAAACTTTGATAAACATTAAGAGTTAATTACTATATATAAAACAATTAAGGTACAAGAGCTTTGCCTTCCATCATCTGCATTAGAAGTGAGGGTGCTTGCAAGCTGTCCTTCTTAAGGTCTCTTTCTCATCTTTAACTCCTGAATGAAGACCCATCTCCATTGACAAGGATAGAGAAAGAGAAAGACAAAGACAAGCATGCATACTCAAAGCTTTCTTCTTATCTTTTTTTCACCACTTGCTTCCAACTTAAATTTAAAAGGTGGAGTTAAAAAGCAAATGAAGTGATCATGATTCATGATGATAATAATAATAATACGAGTGATGATCCATTAATGGCTCTCCAACTTGCTTTCCATGGAGAAGTTCAAGATCATCATGCTGAAGATAACCATCAAGATGACCTTCTCATGCCCGGCTTTCGCTTTCATCCTACCGATGAAGAGCTCATCGACTTCTATCTTCGCCGAAAGCTTGAAGGAAAGAGCTTCATCATCGACTTCATTCCTTTCATCAATCTTTATAGCTATGATCCTTGGGACCTCCCTGGTATCTATCTATCTATCAATCTATCTCTCTCTCTATATATATATATATCCTCATGTATATATATGATAAATATTCTCTAAGTTTATGTGAGTATTGGTTTTTAATGTAATGCATGATATATAGCATGGGGCATAATTGGAGACAAGGAATGGTACTTTTATGTTCCAAGAGACCGAAAATATCGAAGTGGTGATCGACCAAATAGAGTGACAAACTCAGGTTATTGGAAGGCCACTGGAGCTGATCGAAAAATCAAAGCGGAGAATTCTCGGGAAATCGGTCTAAAAAGGACTCTTGTCTTCTACACCGGCAAGGCCCCGAAAGGCTCTCGTACTAGTTGGATCATGCATGAGTATCGGTTGCTAAAGATCAAGACCGATCAACTTCATAAGGTACACACACTTATATATATTTACTCAGAAAAATTTTAGGGTTTTCGATTACTTATAATGTTTTCCAAACATTATGATCTTTTAGGTTGAGCTTTCTCTTTGTCGAGTTTATAAAAGAGCAGGTGAGAACTCACAATGCTCTGATACGGTGTCAACCAAAGTATCCCAATCTACCAGAAGTGCATCAAGCAAAAGATACAAACTGAGCTCAACAACATTTGGAAGTTGTTCTTCATCATTAGATTCAGAGAAGTTTGTTTGGCACAAGAACAACAACTTCATTGAAGCAAGTACTACTACTACTACTTCTCAAGCTCCATCAATGGGTGATAATATGACTCATTTCTTCGATTCTGAAAGCCGAAGTGATCATTGCATTGATGAACTTGGTAGCTTAGTAGGGTTCTATAACCAAAGTTTGCCGAAAGGTGAAATCATTTAACTGATAGTCTTGAATGTTCTTACATGTGAACATGAAATAATGGAGTTAAGGTTGACAGAAGGCATGTGATTCTAAGCATTGTATTTTCCTTTATACCTAGTTCTGATATAATGTTTTATCTTTTAATTAACTTTGTTTTCTCTAATCCTTCAATCATATATATACACACACACATATATATATATATATTGCCTTCTAAAGTTTATGATTTTGTTCATCTTTCTCCTTTTTGTTTTGGTTAACTAATAGTTTGACAACCTTTAATTTTAAAAATATGAATTCGAATATATGAACATTAATTATTTACTCTATATGCTTAAACTTTTGGATGAATTAGATCCATGTAATATATTTGGTTTACATCCAATATGATACCGAAGATTAGTTTGTTTCCAATGATACACGGCATTGAGATCTTGAAAGCACTAATTCGAGATCTCTTTTGCAATGTATTAGTGATTGCTCTTGACTTTCTCAACATGTCTTTATCAAAGAATGTTGAATTCATTTCTAACATTATCAAATAAAAAATTACAATAAAACAAACTATCAGTCAATTAATGATTCTCATTGCACACCATCTTGTATAAATTTTACTGTTTTATTACATTCAATAACAAATTAAATGAAGCAATATATAAAAGTAACAAAAGAACAAGGGCACATGGTCCCATAAACCATTGCTATGCTTTATTGATCTTTTTCTTTATTGGTTTTTTAAGAATCTCTATTTTTAAATTAGAGAACTAAATGATGCTGTTATCAGGGATCACTGCATTCTTCAAAACAGTAACAATGCCACCAGAGATGATATATCCTTCCACTTCTCTTTCACTTTCTTGGACTCCATTTGAGTTACAAATCTAAAGAAACACAAGAAAAATGCTTGTTAATGATCATAAAAAAGAAAAATAATAATTCTTGACAAGTATTATAAACTTTATAAGTACCTTGACATTTTTTCCTATGCATGCATTCTTATCGATTATCGCCTTCCGAATAAGAGTTTGTTCTCCGATCCCGATGGGAGTACATGAACCAAGTTCCTTTTGGTTCTTCAAATCTGTCTATTAATCACAAACAAGAACCATTTAAGAAAAGAAAACTAATAAACATATGAAAATGATCATCAAAAAGAAAAAAAAAAATGCATATATACATGATGGAAGTCACCGCCCATGATGAATGAATCCTCAATCACAACCCCATCAGCGATAAACGTCCTCATACCAATGATCGAATTGCTTATTTTGCACCTCTATCTTAAAAGAATCAAATAGAGAAAGTTATAAGTTTTGAAGTATATATAATTTATAAACAATAATTAATCAAGTTACATACATTTATGATGCAACCATCACCAATTATGCTTTGACTTATATTTGCATGTGAGATTTGAGTTGGTGGTAAGCACAATGGCATGGTGTAGATTGGAAAGTCTTGACCAATTAAACTACAAACAAGGCAAATATTTTAGTGATAGTTCTAAAAATTTCGGCAAAAAATACTATCACTTACTTGATTTCCATGCTGGCATGATAAAATGATTCAATGCTATTCATATCCTCCCATTTTCCATCAAACATGTAAGCTTGAACCTTACATATCAGAAATTTTAAATATTATCAAATTAATTATTGCCAAAAAAGAAATAATCCGAAAGATCGATCGATCATTCACTTAATTACCTTCATTCCCATCGAAATCGCGCCTTTTATTACCTCATTCTCAAAGTCATTGGCTTTAGGTAGGTACTCCTTCAAAATCTTCACCATTGAATCTTTCTTGAATACATATATTCCCATGTTTCTACCACCAATATCCTTATCCCTCAAACATCAATATAATTAATAAAATTCATGAAACTTCAGTAATATTTTTCGTTATACAAAAAAGTACTAATTCTTACCATACTGGATTCTTCTTTAAATCCAAGAATTCGGCTTTCATTATCTAGTATCAAGAAACCATAGCTTGAAGAACTAGAGTTAATCTGATATGTAGATGAAACCGACACAGTGATATCTGCTTCACTATCTCTATGAGTCTTTATAAGTTCCCGGTAATCCATATTATAAAGATGATGGCCGGGAAGTATTAAAAACTCGATCGCCGGATGCTTTTCGAGTAACCACAACCATTTTCGAACCATGTCGACATTTCCCTGTGTTAGACATATATATAAATATATAGTAGAATTTACCTTTAATTAAGTATTTGAATTATATTATATTGGATCGAAAACAAAATAAGAGATCGACCTTATACCAACAATGATTTTCGAGGTTTTGGCAAGCTGCAAGAACATCAATGAAGCCTTCTTTTCCAAGAACTCCAATGTTGGAATAAGCTCTTGAAACATGAGAATTGAGTGAAGTGGAGTTGGTCTGAGTTAAAGTATATATCTTAGTGATATCACTATTGATGCAATTACTAATAGCAATGTCGATAAGCCGATAACGAGCTCCAATTGGTATTGCAGCTTCTGATCTCCTCTTCGTCAATGGATATAGTTTCGACTCTGGCCCGTCTCCTAGTATTAATGCCACAACACTCTACAACAACATATATGCTCTTCAATTAATTAGAGAAATATAAAACACAATGAAGAACATGAAATAGCATGAAATAACATGCCTGATTCAATGGAGGTATCAATCTAGTGCTATTGTGAGAGGAATTGCTTGAGTTGCATATAGTTAACCGACGGAAACTTCTCGAAAAGCCATGGAAACAAAGAGTACTGGAATGCAAAACACACATTGCAAGAAGAGAAGAAAAAAAAAAAATTAAAGCCGTCTTTCCGAGTATTGTTTCGGTATACTTATCTT
This sequence comes from Dioscorea cayenensis subsp. rotundata, assembly GCF_009730915.1. Classification (NCBI taxonomy): domain Eukaryota; kingdom Viridiplantae; phylum Streptophyta; class Magnoliopsida; order Dioscoreales; family Dioscoreaceae; genus Dioscorea; species Dioscorea cayenensis. The sequence continues at coordinate 20,357,942 of NC_052474.1, forward strand.
GAAATCAAAGTAGATGAAGGAAGAGAAGAATATTAATATTTAGCTTTCCTTCTTCTTTATGATTACATATAGTTACTAAAATAAATTCAGAATTAGTACACATGCAAGTGAGTACTTCAGTTAAGTATAAACTTAAGCTTTTAGTTTTGATTAAAAGAGTTCAGAGTGATACATTATACACAAGCTAGAGATGGACAAAAAGGAAAAAAGGAAAAGCACAATATTCACATGGTCTGTTACATATGTTGGAAACCAAAGCTTGTTCAAAAATGACTGATATTAATGATGAATGCAGAATAGAGTGATTATAATTAAAGACAAGCATTCCTTCTCCTTCAATCATGTTTGTTTGTCCTTGATTTTCATTGAAAGCCATAAAAGTCCATTAAAGTTCATCAATATTCTTGCCTTCCATCTTGACATATGATCATTTGCAAGCAAATTAACACATTTGAACTTTAGTATTTTGCCTTTGTTTCATTGGAAGGAAAGGAATTATCCAAAGAGATACGACTGAGAATCAGGCCTAAGAAATGTGAGATATCATATATATATATGCACACACACATTAATATTATGGTTTCGTAAGTTTAAAAGAAAATTTACACTGATTTAATTAAAATAAAGGGATATTAATGAAATAAATTTCTCGCTAATGTGAATCATTTAATTATTAAGTGAAAACAAAGCTCTTTTTTTTTTTATTTGAGATTCATTTTTCATGCACTTTTTGTATTTAGACTAAAGAGTTGCAGTAAATCATAAAATACGAGTTTTGTAATTATAACTTATATATGTTACCTCCAATTAAATAATGATCAATATGGCTTACTTTGACCCAAGCTAATATAAATGCTTCTAAATGCAACTCAACCTGCAAGTGAACTTTATACTATTTGTTATGAATCAGAATCACGTTCAAATCAAATGTTTCAATTAAAAAAAAAAAGATAAAATTATCATATATAGAAAGCATTAAATGGTGACGGATTAATTAAACTTTTGGTCTCTATTTGAGGAGAATGAAATACTAAAATTATTAAGTAATTATTCTAGTGTTTAAAAAGAAACAGGGGGGGGCATGCATCAAATAAAGAAAAAGCACTAACAAATCCAATATATGAGAGAATTGGGAGTACAAAGTATTACAACAATAGTAGTATTTTAAGAACCTAAGCCATCTTTTCAAGTAGTAATAAGTTCTATTCAAACTTTGAACATATTTATATATATATAACTTAGATTTCGTACAAACTCCAAATCTCTTTACAGAAAAAGGGCTACAAAGCCTTTATGTTTTTCTCTTTAATTAATTTCTCTCTTACACTCTCGCTGTCATGAAAATCTATACTTAAATTATAGACTTGATACAAATTGCAAACTCAATAATAAGAATGCAATTAAAGTGTTTGATTAAAGAGAAAGTGAAAATAAGATCCAGATGTAGCACAGGAGTAGTCCCTACACCTATCCGACTGATTGACTCGATGATCCAGACGGTTATTCTGTCCAGCCTTTTATCTTTCGCTTTTTCCTCGCTTTCTACATACGTCATTACTATGTCTAGTACTTAGCTTTTGTCCTCACCTCCCGGTGAGTGACCGCTCTACATCGATCTTTTGCTATTTCAATAAAAGTGCTGGTTTATCCACATAGGGATTTTATACCTTCAAGTGGGGCATCATCTCTCTTTGTTTGTAATGGGAAACCTATTTTCAGTGTTTCACTCTTGAAACTCAGGGTAAAATTTTGTGTTGGATTAAAATTGAAAAAAACACAAACACACACACGTCTTTCAAGTTTGACTTTAAAAACACATCCCTGAAGTTCTACTTTAAAAAACACGTCTTTGAAATTTGAGTAAAAAAAACACACACGTCTTTGAAGTTTAACTTAAAAAAATAATAAATTTTATAAATTTTTTTTGGAAAAGAAACATGCTTTCAAATTTGACTTTTCAAAGTCTTTGTTTTCAAGTCACACCAATAAAACAAGGTTGAGTTGGAGTTATTCTTGCATAAAATATACTTCCTCCATTCTTTTTTACTTGTCAAATTTACCTACTTCACATTTATTAAGAAAATTAGCTAAAGTTATGTAGTTGGCAATCTAAATTTTATAAAAAATTTCATTAATTTCTAAAACTATCCCTATTTAAAACTCTATTAAGTTGAGTATATGATTTAATGCTTAGTTGATTGTGATTTATTAAAAATTGTACAAGTACATTAAATTAAAGGGTAAATTTAGAAAAAAATTATTTAATGTTGCACAAAATTTCTAATATGGCAAGTAAAAAAAATAAAGAAGAGCTCTAAAATGTGATAAAGAAAAAAACTGAGAGAATAACTATTTGAATAAAAAAATATTATTATTCTATTATATATAATAAAATTTATTATTATTTTTTAAAAAAAGATGACTATTATTGTCCCATTAAGGGATTGCTATAGCCACAAGTGGCAGAATTAGAGACAAAATTTAAAGGGTGCTGAATTCAAATTTTAAAAACAAATTATAAATATTAAATAATTTGATTAATTCAGATTTGAGAAGATAATAATCAATATTTCAAAAATATAAAATATACATTCATCTAATAATTTAGATTTAGGTGTAAAAACCCTATCATATTTACATAATTATTAGCTAAGAAGTCAACTAACTATTAAACACTAATTAACAAATAATACAATTAAAAAAACTTAACATAAATTTAATTATTAATTACAACAATTATTTAAAATATAATCTAATGAATAATCAATTAATCACAACAAAAATCTAACAATTTTCACAATAATTTTCATAATAAATAATCAAACAAAGATTTAATGAATATCAAATAAATTTACATAACAAATAATCACACAAAAAATTAAGCAAATTAAATTAGATATGAAACAAATTAAAAAAACATAATAAGGCTCTATAATGAAAGATAAAATATACTTGGAATAGATTGAGCAAAGAAAAAAAAACTCATCAATCGACACAATTCATGCAATAATTTTTTTTTAGAGATTTTGAGATAACAATTGCAATTTTTTTAAAAAATTTTTTATTATTATTATTATTATTTATTATTACTATTTATTTATATTAATACCCCAAAAATTATAATTATGTATTAATAAGTTCAATAAAAAACATACCTAAATATAAAATTTAAAAACAAAAATATTTGAAGATCTATTTTGGCTAGCGATATTATTTATTATTATCCCAACATCAATTTAATTTAATATAATAATTTTATTATTTTTATTTAATTTATTTTTAAATATTGTGGGGGTGGAATTTTGAAAAATAAAGATAAAAAGTGTCCATATAAATTACACTTATTAATATTTTAATATATATATATATATATATATATATTCATGGGCAAGGGGTAGATAGATATGATAGTGCATTAGTTACGGTAACTTAATTATCACCTAAAAACTTATTATTAATCACCTAGAATTTATTAACTCGGTCGTGAGTCACACTGGGCAATAAAAGTCCTATTACATGTACACACAGAAGATTTTATGAACCAAACCAATCTAATAAATTCTCTCTATCATACAACTTGAGGGGAGGGATACAACACTCACATGAGATCCATCAAATCTATTTGAAACAATATCATAAACAATACATGGACTGGGACATTACATGAATAGTATTACTACAACAATATTCCCGCACAGGTTTAGGCGGATCTAGAGGGGGGCAAGGGTGTGCTTGAGCACACCCTTGCCCATGAATTAATATGAATATATATATATATATATATATATATATATATATATATATAATTAAAGTATTGATAATTATAATTCATATGAAAAGCGATATTCTTTATTTATTTATTTTCAAAATTCTACCCACAATATTAAATAAAAATAATAAAATTATTATATTAAATAAAATTGATGTTGGGTGACAATAATAAATAATATGGCTAACCAAACATGGATCTTCAAAAATTTTTGTTTTTAAATTTTATATTTAGATATATTTTTTTAAGTTAAAATACATAATTATCAATTTTTTAGGATATTAATGTAAAAATTAGTTAATAATAAATAAAAATAAAACTCTAAAAAAAATGCAATTGCTATCTCAAAATCTCTAAAAACAATCATTGCAGGTTTGTGAGTTTTCTTTTTTTTTCCAATCTCTTTCAAGTTTGTATTAACTTTCATTATAGGAACTAATTATGTATTTTTTCTATTTATTTTATATCTAATTTTATTTATTTAATTTTTATGTGATTATTTGTTGTCTAAAAATATTTGATATTTGTTAAATATTTGTTTGATTAATTTATTACAAAAATTGTTGTAAACTATTAAATATTTGTTAAATAATTGTTGGATAAATAAATTTAGATTGTGAGCTTGTGCTAAGTTGTTTTTTAATTGTATTATTTGTTAATTTATTGTTTAACTGCTAGTTGAGATATTTACTAATTTTGTAGATATGATAAGTTTTTTACACATAAATCAAAATTTTTAGATGAATGTATATTTTATATTTTTTAAATATTGATTACTATCACCTCAAATTTGAATTAATAAAGTTGTTTAATATTTATAAAGTTTTTAAATTTGAATTCAGCACCCTCTAAATTTTATTTCTAATTCCGCCCCGCGCAGGGTCCAAGGGTTTTAACCCTACATTTTTTGGCCACCCACTATAGGTAACTACTACTCGGCTAACCAATGGTTGTTCTAATAAATTTTTATATAAATATTAATTTTAATTTGTCGTTACAAAGATGATTTTTAATATTTTGACCAAACATCTACCTAGTATGGCATTATGACTCGATGGTTTTTAGAAACAACAATTTCACCAATTTTTTCCCTATCAAAAGCACCTGATTTGTGCAAGTGTATGTTTTTTAAAAAGATTTGATAATTGATTTTAAGGGAAAGATTTTTTTCAATGGTCCTAAAAAATGATTTTTTTTTTAATACTAAGATCACTTTTTCAATGTTTTGACCAAACGTCTATACGTCTAGATGGTCATGACTCATTCATGTTTAGAAACAATAATTTCACCCTTTTTTCCGTACCAAAACAAATATAATATATGCAAGCATTTTAAAAAAATAATAATAATTGATGAGCTTTGATTTTAGGGTTGGTTGAAACATAAAAAAGAAGTTATATTTATATACTAGAGTTTTTTAAATAAATTTTCTGAATAAATTTTCTAAACGACATAGATGCAAAGTTAGTATCTAAATCATCTATCGCGTCAATTTTTTCCCTAAACTTTAAATTTAAACTATATGAATTCTAAATTCCAAAAATTGTAAAAAATTATAAAAACCTAAATCTAAACTCTAAAATTATAAAGTTTAAATACTATAAAACTATATATCCAAAATTCTATAACATTAAATCCTAAATCCCAAAATAATAAATACAAAAACCATATATTCAAGATTATAAAACCATGAATCCTAAATACTAAATACTAAGTGGCCGTTTGGTTCGTGGTAATGATATATTACCATGTAACGAGATTACCATGGTAATATGAGTGGGAATGTTATATGAGTGGCAATATTGCGGTAATTTAATATAACCATATTTGGTTGGGAACTCTTATTACTTTGGTTTTCATGGCAATCAATTTGTTAAAATATAAAAAATTATAAGATTATCATGGTAATCCAAGATAGACACCAAATTTGGTGGTAATAAGATTACCACTTTTTTGGTAATATTTATAAGTTGGTAATGTGATATTACCATACAGATTACCACTGATACAATGTCAAATATGATAATATTTTCAAATTACCATGTAACACATGGTAATCTTTTTTACATTACCACAAACCAAACGGCCCTAAGGGTGTGTTTGGATGACATCAATGATTACCCTACAAGGGTAATCATTGATTACACATTCCCATTGATGTGTTTGGATAACACATAGGGGTAATGATTACTCTCTTTTATTACCTCTTGGAGGGTAATCACCATTTTGGGGGGGAATGGAGAAGAGAGAGAAGGGAATGGGTGTCAAATATCTATTTTACCCCCTCTCTCTATATATTTAAACATTACATTAATTAACATAAATTATTTAATTTAGTTTTGATTTTTTTTTAAAAGTTTTGATTTGTTCAAACTTTCTCCCCTTCCTTGGACTATACATTAATTCAATTACAAACAATATTATTAAATTATGAGAAATAATCACAACAAGGAACCTGGGTATAATAAGCATTACTCATTTAGTATTGAGATTGAGGGGCCTCTAATTCAAGTCTCTTTAACTCGCAATGTATAGGATCCCGTGCGAAAAGTTTGTGTGAGAAACATTCTTTTTTTTTTCCAGAGTTATACTATAACATGCCACTTAACTAAGTGGCGATCTTCTCTTTTGTTAAAAAAAAAATAATCATAATTAATTATTAAAAGTTACCAAATTCTTGAGTGATTTAAAAAATTTCAATAATTTAATTTAACTACTTTAAAAATAAAAATAAAAAGATTCATTTAAATAAGGAAAGAACGCGGGGAAAGCTTTTGGAGGAAGAGGATGGAGGGAAGGAAGGATTTGGGTTCGATCCTGCCGTTCATTCCGTTGATCCAACGGTCGTCGGCACTCTTGTGGCCTTCTCCGGCGGAGGAGGCCCTCAAGGCACTCTCCCTCGGCCCTGACCTCAGCCGCGTGGACTCCGGCGAGGTCTTCTTCGACGCCATTCTCGATCTCAGGGACGCCCTTGGCCTCTCCCATGATGTCTTGGCTTCTAAGGCCGCTAATGGTTATGCTCTCTTCTTCGATAAGGTGCTGTGATTTCCTTGTGTTTTCGTAGATTTGATTGGTGGATTTAGTGATTTTCATATGAATTAGGGTTGGAATTTGAGTTAAATATTATATTTTGACTAAATTAGGGTTTATGATTCGATAGATATGTGTAGTGAGATTGAAAACGAGCTCAAAATCTTGATTTTGATTGTTTCATTCCAAAAAGCTTAATTTCATACTATATACTGCATTTGTTTTAACTAGAATTCACAAAATGAGTTTTTTCTTGGTCGGAGATCAAGAAGACTAATGCACTTTCTTTTTTAATGGAAAGATATATCGTGAAATAAAATTTAAGATTTTGTTAAATGGGGTTTGGAAATTTAATTGATCTAATGTTATGTGTTTGATTTTCTCTATCATTTTAAAGGAATTTGGATGTTAATTTTTAGATAAGAACTCAATGAAGTCTTTTCTTTTAACAGCTGATGTCTAGGATGGATTCCAGGATGTGGTTTGGTGAGGTTGTTCCGGGGCTAGCTAGACTGTTGTTGTGTTTGCCTTCTCTTCTAGAAACCCACTATCAGGATTTGGTTGAAAAGTTTGAAGAACAAGCTGGGCTTCGCATAATGGGTCAGCAAGAATCCGGCATTGTTTTTCTCAGTCAGGTATGGCTTCCATTTCTGCATATACTAATTTTTTCTTTATTGAGTTTCATTGTTTCCACAATATTATGAAGAGCTTGTGTTTGCTACTGTTTGATTTTATTTTTTTGGGCATTCATTGTCACCACAGGAGTTAATTGCAGCTCTGCTCACCTGTTCACTGTTCTGTTTGTTTCCTATGCGTGTTAGGCATGGCAAAGATCTTCCATCACCCATCAACTTTGATTATCTCTTTGCGTATGTAATCTTTGGTTAAATTGTATCTTTACATCATTTTTTTTGTTCTTATTATGTTTACAAATTTAAGTATGCTAAACTTGTGTGCTGTTTATCTTATCATGCATCAGAATGATGCTCTATAGGATTGGATAAAAAAATCTGTCTAGGCTGTTAGAGATGAGACTATATGGAAGAGAAATCTAATTTTTGGATAAAACTTTGACGATTCCATTTGCAGGTTTTACTGTGAACTACTTCCTACCATTTGCCTTTCTCTATTCAAACCTATTGAAAACTATGGTGTATCTATCACCTATACAACTGCATCGTTTGATTTTCACATGAGATACATTTTGAGGGGCCTTGAAGACCATGCGCTCTTACTGCCATAGATGTGGTAAACATGATTGGCTCAGGAGGAATTGCATAGTAGGGGCATCATTATAAATATACTTTTATCTTGAGCTTTTCCCAGAGTTTAATATAGATGCCTATGGTGTTAGCCCATCGTGCTTCCTATGTTGTTACAAGAATTACTCATGGTCGATTTATCATCTTTAATATATATATATATATATATATATTTTTTTCTGGTTACTTCCAAAATAATGTGCCGGAAGCATAGTTTATTGTCATGCTATTTGTGATCAGTAAATAGTTTTAATATTAATATGCTGGTAAAATATTAATTCATCAATTTATCTTTCCCAGAGCTCTTCATGCCAATACAAAACAGAGCCAGGAACAGAAAATAAGGTGCCTTATTCACTATTTTGAGAGGGTATGCTTGCGCATGCCCACAGGTTACGTTTCCTTTGAGCGAAAAGTTCTTTCTGTGGAGCCTAGATCTGACTGCGTAACATATCCAAAGGATGATTTTTGGAGGAATTCTTCTGTTCCGCTCTGCTCTTTTGAGGTAACACAAGGAACAAAATTAATTTTCAATGACCCTAAATTAGGGGTAAATACCTTGAGTGGGTATTGTATTATGGGCAATTTTTCACTTTGAGTATCAAACTTTAATTTGGTTTCACCAAGAGGATATCAAGGGGTTTCTGGGAGGATATTTATGACGTGGCTACTGGAATTGCCTTGTCATCTGTTGTCAAATACATGTCATATCATTAACGATGTCCACATGACCACCTATTATGCAAATCAACAATGTCCACCCGTAGATAATAGGCGGCTACATGGACATTGCTGATGATGTGGCATGTACACGTCAGCATATGACAATAGTGAATTGTTGTCGATGAGGTAATTCCGGCAACTACATCATCAAATTCGTCTTGAAAACCCCTTGGTATCCTCTGGTGAAACCAAATTAAAGTTGGGTAACTAAAATGATACAAATTAAAGTTTAATGCTCAAAGTAAAAATTGACTATAATACAATACCCACTTAACCCGTAAATTAGTGATGGACATTGACTTTTCTTCCATAAAATTCTCTACTTTTATGCATGAGAACCGAGTTTAATTGGACATCTTGAGGTAGAGTGAGAAATGTATTAAAGATCCAAAGATTCAATGGCAACGGCATGGCCAGAAAGATGTGGAATCCTTGGCATGGCACTTTCTTGTCCTATATAACTAGAAAGTTGTGGCCCTGAACTACATCCATTGTTTTGTACTTTCCTTTGAGGCTTCAAATGCATTGTAATTAATAAGGGATGCATTTGAAAGTTTTAATTTTCATTGTTTGATTATGCTTAGCTATGTCTTCTCATTCTGGAATGTTTCCAATGGTTATTTTCTTTCCCTTTTCAGGTCTTTCCTGAGGGGTTTATTGAAGATCAAAACCATGAAGCTCTGGAGGTAGATTTTGCTAATGAATTTTTAGGAGGGGGGGCTTTGGTTTGGGGTTGTGTGCAGGTATTTCTTCTTCAATTTTCTTTGGATGGTTAATATCTTAAACTTGAACTCGTTAGAAGCGTAGATAAGTTTGAATCATATAAGCGATGCCTTGTGAAAAGGGGTGCTGGTGCTTAGGTTAAGATATTGTTATTCATAACCATGGATTTGATTTTAAGATTTTGTTCATATCCTAGTTAACCAGCTGATCTCTGGATCCTTACTTTAATGCCATTTAAACACTGTCTTCATATCCTTGTAACAAAAGGCGCTTACCTACAAAATGTCAATGGCAAACCCTGTCAAGTTTATTTCCTTGGATTAAAATTACTATTCACTTTAACCTATGAAGGTGTGCAAAATAAAAGTTTCATCTCATTAACTCTTTCACTTCACTTTTTTCTCTTTCTTTCTTTTCTTGGCTTGGTTATGCAGGAAGAGATCAGATTCATGATCAATCCAGAATTAATTGCTGGCATGCTTTTCATGGCTTCCATGGAAGGGAATGAGGCTATCGAAATTGTCGGTGCAGAAAGGTTTTCATCTTATATAGGGTGAGAGTTCTAATGGACATCAATAGCCTTAAATTACAGATAACATGGTAATTCATTTAAAATGTTGTGAACAATATATTGGTCTGCGATACAGATATGGTTCTTCATTTCGTTTTGTGGGTGATTTCCTGGATCAGAAGCCTTCTGATTTAATGGGCAGGAGAAAGACCAGGATTGTTGCAATAGATGCTTTGGACCGTCCAAGATTCAGACAATATACAGTTGAGGGCCTTCTTCGGTATGCCTTTTTCTCTTCATAGTCTTCTTTAAATTGTTTTTAGCATCAATAACTGAGCAGCCAGAACATGCTATTGTGTCAAAGATAGCAAAGGCCAAATTACAATGTAAACAGTAGTTACATTATTAAGATGAGAATTTGCTGAGTTGCCAGAGCATGGTCTGTTTTTGGGTGTTGTATCTACTAGTTTTTTTACCTACAAGAAACGCTAGGGATTCTGTGGCATGTGAAGAAACATTGAAATGATAACTAAATAAGCAATCATGAGCAAAAGAGATGTCATTTTTCATCTTAACAAATGCATCTTAGAAGCTGATTTGCTTATAGATTTGATACTTCCTCCTTTTGCCTGCCCTTTCTATATATCTGACCCAATATACTCCTTAAGCAGGAGATGCCAAGCTTTCTTGATATTGAAAGATGGATTTGTGTAAGCTTCTTGCAGTGAAAAATAGATTTTGAAGAAGTAAACATGAACATAGAAGTGCTAACACTACCTCTGCTCAGGCCTGGCATTTTGAGGCCCAAAAAGTTTGTTAACTGGTGGTCCCATGGTTATTCATACATGAATTACCTTATTATAATAATAATAATTATTATTTTGTGGACCATATGCCCATTGCCTAATTGATAGAACTGCAATCATAACTTTTGTTTAGTTGCCTGTTCAATGTCATGATGTGTGCTGATAGTGGTCTTAAGTAGAATAAGTGGTTGGCATATCATGATTGTCAGATGAATAAGAGAACAGATAGTGCTGGTGTGGGCTCAGACTGAATTTTATATTTATAGTTATTTTGATGCGTGACACTATGAATTCTTTACTGTTAAGCGCCTTTTTGTTGGAATTACTCATTAATTTAGAACATTTCAAGGTCTCATTTGTTGCTTTTTGTTGAATTTGTTGATGAGAACAGGGAGACCAACAAAGCCTTTTGTGGATTTTCTGATCAATCAAATTATCAATGCTATCATAAGATTTTTCAAGGGATTGGTTCTCCCAAAAACCTTTCACACCAGTACAACAGAGAAGTTCACAACCAGCCTCCCAACATTGTTATAGTAAGTACCTCAATGCTTGTTAGATATTACTCAAACTCAATTCAATACGAAAGCTTAACCTGATGGGATTCTCAAACTCAATTCATCGCAAAAGCTTAACCTGATTGGATGAGAATCCTAGACTTACATATTCAAATTCATTTTTTTTTTTCAATTAACCCATGTGGAATTGGTAGATATTCTAACAATATGAGTTCATGCTCCTTAAAATTTAATGTACTCTTTTATTCTCTCTGATCTAATCAATTAATGATCATGGGGAACTAATTAATTAAAAGTCTACCTAGCTGAATAATTAGATTGTATGCTTTGCCTCGTTAATTTTCACTGTAAATCCCACCTCAAATGCTTGTCAATTTGGATGTCTACCTTATAATGCAGGTCGGTAATAGCACATCTACTCAGCCTGAAGAAACCGATTGCACAAATAATATAGTTTATGAATATCTAGACATTGGCATTGCGACCGGGAATTGGGGTTGTGGAGCTTTCGGTGGAGATCCTGAGATCAAAAGTATAGTCCAGTGGCTTGCAGCATCACAGGTTATCTTCTAGTGCTTTATTTAGCGAAACTGTAATTATAATGTCCAAAAGATCGTATTCCAAACTCATTTCCTTAATATCAGGCTTTGCGACCGTTCATTCATTACTATACCTTCGGAGACGCGGCTTTGCAAAGATTAGAACAGGTATACAAAGTTTCTTGAGTCATTGTTGAGATGTAGTGACGAATGAAGTTATCGTATTTTTTCTTTGGCAGGTTACCAGATGGATATTGTTGCATGGATGGACAGTGGGAGATTTATGGAGCATTTTGATGGAGTACTCAGCTCAAAGATTAAACAGAGAAATTAACATTGGGTTCTTTAGCTGGCTTCTGCCTCGGCTCAATCACAGTATTGAAGATTCTTCTTAAATGTCTGAATAACTACTTCTATTTGTGTATTTTCTCAAAGATAAATAAACAATTATTCTAATTTATGTGAATAATAGTTTGAAAAATAAAATAGTGATGAGTTGAAAAGGATATATATAGACAAAATGTAATAAACACGTATTAAAGATGTGTACAGGTATAGAGCAGGGTCATAAGCACTTGTGATCTCAAGTCTTTGTTTTAGCGTAATTTTTTTTATATTTAGAATTTTTAATTTTTTCATTGATTTAAACACTGTATCACCAGAATCTAAGGTCAATCCATTTATCATTCTCATAACATTTCACTGACTGCATCAAGTAATGGTTATTTGTAAAGGTTAGTTTTTAATATTAACAATACTGTAGGAGCTCTATTTTGAGAAATTATTTATTTCAATAATATTATTTTTTAAAATTACTAATAAATTTATCAATTTATATAATTAAATAATGTATTATTATTTCATGAATAATAAATTTCCTCATGAACTAATATGCCCCTCATTGTGGGCCCTTTTATACATAGACCCTATATAATAATGTTGTTATTTCATTTATATAATACTGTGAAAGAGAGAATAGAATAACATGGCATTTCTAAACCAACAATTGCCTTTAAAGTGTTCGATGATATGTCTCAAAGACGTTCAAACGCGCATCAAATGTTCGACGATATGCTTCAGAGAGTCCAAAGCTCTTCAGAGAGCCCAGTCTCATCATCTTCTCAAGCTGAGAGCTTCCAAAGCTCTGGATCTCGTCCTCGGCAACAGAAGCGACGACGACGATGACGAGGATAGTAGCGATGACGACGGACCCTTTCTCATGTCCGGTGAGGAGAGGATGGAGCTGAGAAGAAAGATAAGGGAAGTGATGGACTTGCACCCAGAGGTAGAGGAAGAGATGGATCCGGAGAAGCTAAGGATGAAGGCGCTGAAGCTGGCGAGAGATTACTCTCTTGTTGTGGATGAGGAGGATCCTGATTGGCCGGAGGATGCTGAGGGGAGAGGGTTTAAGCTTGATCAATTCTTTGACAAGTTCTATATCAAAAACGTCAAGAAGGATGATGCGGATGAGGATGATGAGGAGGAGAAGGAGATTGTTTGGAAGGATGATAACTACATCAAAGCAGTGAAGGATATCACATCCAGTGAGTGGGAGGACACTGTGTTCAAGGATTTCAATCCTTTGGTCATCCTTGTTCACCATAGATACAGAAGGTTAGCTCTCTTTCTTTCTCATTCTCTCATTTTGGATTGAAAAAATGAAAAAAAAAGCTAACTTTTTTTTTTTTTGGTTTAATGTATGTATGATGGATTGTTTTGGTTTTAGATTTAGTTGTAGTGTCATTGAAAGAACAAAATGATATATTTGAGTCATTTAGGAACAAAAATGAATGTAATTGTGAAATTTGTATATTTAAGAGGGAATCAATGGAAATTGAAATGTGATGATTAGTCTTATGTCTTTATAAGAAAAGTGGAAGCTTTTCCGGTAAAAAGCCGGAGAAAAAGAATAGGTGAAACTAAAAAATGTTTAACAGATGTAATCTTTTGGTTTTTGATAGAGTAATATGTAAGGGAAGGACTTACGTAGCCGACCTCAACAAGTTGGGATTAACGGTTTCTTGTTGTTGTGCAATTCGTTCATTTCATATGAATATATATATAAGGCAAAAAGTAATCTAGGAAAGTCCCATAGATTACTGTATTTTATGGATATTTGATTTAAAACCGGTGGATCATTATCCAACAGTTTTTTGTTTATATAAATACTATACATCTTTTACCGTTATGAATACTGTACAATACTATAGTTTATGATAATCAAAGCCGTCGGATGGTAATCCGATGGTTACTATGGATGTCTCTAGATTTAAACATTTATGGGCGTCTTTAGATTACCAGTCCTCTATATATAAATGAATTTGTAGTTGAGGGATCAAATAAATATGTTTGTGTCATTTAAGAACAAGGATGAATGTATGCATAAGTTGGAATGGTTCAACTAAAATAACTCTTTTTTGAGTTTGAGACTGAAATAAACATTTGAATATAGTTCAGGAACTAATCATGGACTTGCTAATTTTTTTCCCTAAGATTTGTTGCAATTTGAATCTTAATTATGGTTGTTGAAGATTTAAACTTTCATACAATTTTTTCCCTAAGAACCTTTGTTTTTACTGTTTTTGTGAGAATTGAATGGTGTTTTACAGGCCAAAAGAGAATGAGAAGGCAAGGATTGAATTAGAGAAAGCAGTGCAGATGTTTTGGGACACTGGATTACCTTTCACCCAGAGTAACAACATCAAAAACTTATTGACATTAAAATTAGTCTGTTCTTACAGTTGAGCAATGTTAAACTGTGTTCAATGACTGAATTACATGATCAACAGTGTGTTGCAGTGGATGCTGTTGTTGAAGATGAATTAGCTTCTGTTCTTAAAGTATCCAAGTTCCCTGAGATCATCTTCACTAAAGCCGGCAAAATACTTCACCGTGATAAAGGTATATGTATAAATATATATATATATATATATATCAAAACATCCTCTGTAGATGTCTACAGATAAAGAAATCTATGGGTGTCCAATTATCAGTCACTGGATCGTGATCCAATGGCTGGTATTGATAATTCTAAATATTAATTACTGTATTAACTACTATTCATCAATGTTGGTCGTTGAATCGAGATCTAATGGCTGATAATGAACGCCCATAGATGAATGGTTCTCTATGTATATAAGTTTGGGTCTCTCCTCGTATGGGCTTAAGTTTTAATAGATTGGATGTTTGTTTGGTTGATGTTTAGTTGTTCGGAGCGGAGACGAGTGGTCCAAGATAATGGCATTCTTTTATTATAAAGCAGTTAGGCCAGCATGTTTGGAGAAATCAGCTGGTGAGAACCATGAGAAGATTTCATCCCTTTGATTGATGTTATGATGATGATGATGATGATGATTACTTGTGTGTATATCTGCAAGGAGTTGTTAATTTGTGAATTCAATGTCTCAGGAAATGAGCTTCTTCATCTTATTATATCTTTTTACAAGTTTTCTCAGAGGAAAGTTAATTTATATTGACTCTGGACCATGCCCAAAAATACCCAGGTCTCAGTCAATATATATATATATATATATATATTTATAAAAAAAACCTACTTATCACTTAGGAATCTGGGGTTTTAAATTAATCTGGACGAGGTAGTGGGAGTTTTTGTAAGAGAAAAGGACTTCTCTCAATCCAAGTCTCTACTTTATTATTTATTAATATAATAAATTAATAATTCAGTAGTTTCACATGAGTATATTAACATTTTAAAAAATCACATGCATACATATCAAGTTAAATGCCTCTTATTATAAATATTAAGAATTTTTATGTATATCATAATAAATACACACATAAGGCCGAGTTTTTTAATGAACATTCATGCACTTTGAATAGTTAAACAGTTAAAAAAATTCAATATACAATATTTTTGATCTTAACTATTAGAGTGTGATTCATCTCGATTTTTACTAGTATTCTCTTAAAAAAATCAACAAACACCCAACTATATATTTTTCATGCAAATACATGGGTTTGAGTACTATTTATATTACTGTTTATACACCGATTTATTTCTATATTTTTTTATCTATATCTTTTCACCAATTGCGGACATTTTGATAAATTCCCATATATACACACACATACATATATGATAGAGTTTTATACATTTTTGTATTTTAAATTGTAATTATTTATAAAATAAATTTATATTTTTTGTATTTATGATTAGTATTTTTTTTACTCCTGATAAAAATTAGAATAATATTTTCAAATGCATTAGGGGTAAAAATGTCTTTTTGTTCCATGATTTTGGCGATTTATTAAAGAGGCTCCTTTTTGTTTTCAAAGAACGAATTAAAAAAAGAAATTAAAAAAATTTGATTTTTTATTTTTATTTTTTATAGGTAGTAATAAAATTTTAAGAACAAAAAGAATAATTATTATAAAAAAAAAAAAAAAGAAAAAAGAAAAAAGAAAAAAAGAGAAATGAACGGGGCAGTTTGAGAACGGAGAGGGTGCTGCTCGAGAATCGGGTTGTGAGATTAGGGTTTTCAGGTATGGATCTTGTCTTGGTTTCTTGTTTTGATTAACAAGTTTGCCGATTCTTGATGTAGTTTTATGCCCTTTTTCTTTTGTGAATTGATTTTATAAATTTATTGTTTGTTCTACTGAATTTGAGTTTCGATCATTAATCCTTGATGGTAAATTTCATTTTATGGTTTAAATTTAAAAAAATTGTTTTTTGTACTTGTTTGTGAATTTGATGCTATTTCTTTGATTTTCTTGAGTTTAATTTGTTCCTTAATCTGTGAACACAGCAAAGATTTTTGTTTTTCTTTTTAGGGTTTAAGATGCAATTCAAGCACAACAATGAGGCCCTTGACCTGTTGGATGGAATAAAATCTTAAAATGACTTCTTTGTTGCAATAGGGAACACAAATTGTTGTTTTTATGAAATGAAATTTATTAGAAGGAAGATCTTGTTTGTATTTAATGAATTTAGATGCTGAAAGTGCAAGTATGTGTCAATTTGATATGATTTCTATGATAGATAGTGTTTAATTTATTCCTTAACGTGAGAAAAAAAAAACAGTGATTTTTCTTTTTTAGGGTTTAGGCTGCACTTCAAACTCAAAAATGAGCAATCTTGAAGTGTGGGATGGAACAATCTCTCAAAAGGATTTCTATGTTGCTGCTAGAACCCTTGTTGAAAGATGGAAACAAGTTAATCCCAGTCTTCCCCAGTGGACATGGATTCCTAGTAAATCCACACTTATGGGTTCTTCTTGTAAGGTTGGTCATCCTTGTTTAGTTTTTTTGGTACCTCATGTTCATCGAATTTGGTATTGTTTCTTTCAACAGGCCTTCTTCTTTTGATGTTATTCTCAGGAAGAAGGATATTTATCACTAGAGAATATGTATCATATTGATCGGAATGAGGTCCGTCTTTGAAAACATTGGTGTTGTTGAGTTTCAGTGCAAAAATGAACATAATTCTTTGCTCATCTATATGAGAAACACTTTCGATTGATGTTGTTTGTGATAATTCTTTTGTTCAGGAGTGTCTCATTGTAGACAGCTTCTCCGAGAGAGAAGAGACCGATGATGTCGCTACATTGGTACTATATTGGCTTAACTCATTATGTTCAATTATTTCTTTGCCTTCATCCCTGTTGATATACTTGCAAACAGTTTGCCCAAATCGATTTGATTCCATGTGTGTGTAATAGTGTATATATATTCAACATGCTGATTAGATCGAATTTGCATTTTGTTTGCCAGGTTCATAGCACCAGTAATGAAACACATATTTATGATTTCCACATTGTATATAGTTTTTCCTACCAGGTTCCAGTTCTCTACTTCCATGGATACCAATCCGGTATGTATCTTATTGAAATTTAAACATTACGAAATAATGTATAAATCTATATCTGATCACTAGTGGCCGACAATTTGCTTCTTGTTCAGATGGCCAGCCTTTAAATTTAGATGAGATTGAGAATGACCTTCCTCCTTCCTCTTCAAAAATTCTAAGAGAATCGAAATGGACTTACATGACCTTAGGGGTATATTCATGTGCTTTCCACCCTGTTCTTCAGCATCAATATGTTGAAATGAACTTGATGTTGTGACAATAAGAATACGATGTTTTGCTATTCTCGCAGGAACATCCATATTTGCGTCGGCCCTGGTACACATTACACCCTTGTGCGACGAGTGATTGGATGAAGTTACTGCTTGGTGGCACGTCCATGAAGGACCTTGACATCTCGAGTTATTTGCTGTCATGGCTATCGGTGGTCGGGCAGGCCGTTGGATTGAGGATCCCTCTTGAATTGCAGCAAAGGTCTGTAAAACATCCTTCAGCTTCATGTTTCATTATTAATAACTGACGATTTCTGCTGCATGTATAGTTATCGTTTTCATCGTGTGATAATTCTTTGTTGTTGTTTGTTGTTGATATTTTGATCAATTGCTTACCCATGCAACTCAGGCAGATAATTCAGCTCAATTTCCTTTGTGAGTAGGAATGAACCTGTGATTTTAAGCATGTTTAATAACATCATCCTTTAATTAGTTACTAAAGCCATTAGCAAGACAAATAACATACTTGTAGGATTAATCTGAAGCATTGGCTGCTTAGAAACACTGAATAATTTCTTGTTGAATTAAATTGTTTTTTCAGATATAAAAAAAATTTAAATTTTTTTTAATGCATACATGTTCTTTGTTGTGATTTTTTCTGTAATATCTTAAATTTTTAGCATATATTACATACACCTACAAAATCTTCAAAGTTACATGTATATAAAGGCATTCATATTTTGGCCTTTTCTATTACATATATATACACATCTTTAGTAAAAAAAAAAAAACTTTCGTCAAATTAATAATATGTTATTATTTTATAATAATAGATTAAACTTGACATGAATTTCTTTGTATGTTAAGTCATATCCATCTATTAATACTATCACTATACATGTATAAATAAAATAAAATTTTTTATTAAAGATACTCCTTTAATATGTATATATATATATATCTATAAATATTAATACATATGACATTATAAGTCAATCCCTTCTGCTGCCCACCATCTCTCTTGTGCTTGTTTCCTTCCCCATAACTGAAAATTCTCTGATCCTTATCACTTTAATTTTTAACTTTATTTTTATTTCCTTCCCAATAATAGCACCCAATAAATAATAATAAACCGCCAACCAAACTATCTCCATTTATTATTCATCCAAAAACCAATTTTACATAAAATAAATAAATCATTACTCTAAATAAATATAATTAATGCAGTATAGTAATTGCCCTTTATAAAAACACAGATCTATTAGTTAATCCCAGTCCATTCCGTTTATAAATAAGGAAAGAACGCGGGGAAAGCTTTTGGAAGAAGAGGATGGAGGGAAGGAAGGATTTGGGTTCGATCCTGCCGTTCATTCCGTTGATCCAACGGTCGTCGGCACTCTTGTGGCCTTCTCCGGCGGAGGAGGCCCTCAAGGCACTCTCCCTCGGCCCTGACCTTAGCCGCGTGGACTCCGGCGAGGTCTTCTTCGACGCCATTCTCGATCTCAGGGATGCCCTTGGCCTCTCCGATGATGTCTTGGCTTTTAAGGCCGCTAATGGTTATGCTCTCTTCTTCGATAAGGTGCTGTGATTTCCTTGTGTTTTCGTAGATTTGATTGGTGGATTTAGTGATTTTCCATATGAATTAGGGTTGGAATTCGAGTTAGATATTATATTTTGACTAAATTAGGGTTTATGATTTGATAGATATGTGTAGTGAGATTGAAAACGAGCTCAAAATCTTGATTTTGATTGTTTTATTCCAAAAAGCTTAATTTCCATAGTATAAACTGCATTTATTTTATTTAAGATTCACAAAATGAGCTTTTTATTGGTCGGAGATCAAGAAGATTAATGCACTTCCTTTTTATTGGAAAGAAAGATCGTGAAATAAAATTTGAGATTTTGTTAAATGGGGTTTGGAAATTAAATTGATCTAATGTTATGTGTTTGATTTTCACTGTCATTTTAAAGGAATTTGGATGTTAATTTTTAGATAAGAACTCAATGAAGTCTTTTCTTTAAACAGCTGATGTCTAGGATGGATTCCAGGATGTGGTTTGGTGAGGTTGTTCCGGGGCTAGCTAGACTGTTGTTGCGTTTGCCTTCTCTTCTAGAAACCCATTATCAGGATTTGGTTGAAAAGTTTGAAGAACAATCTGGCCTTCGCATAATGGGTCAGCAAGAATCCGGCATTGTTTTTCTCAGTCAGGTATGGCTTCCACTTCTGCATAGACTAGTTTTTTCTTTATTGAGTTTCATTGTTCCCACAATATTATGAAGAGCCTGTGGTTGCTACTGTTTGATATTTCTTTTTGGGCGTTCATTGTCACCACAGGAGTTGGTTGCAGCTCTGCTCACCTGTTCACTGTTCTGTTTGTTTCCAATGCGTGCTAGGCATGGCAAAGATCTTCCATCACCCATCAACTTTGATTATCTCTTTGCGTATGTAATCTTTGGTTAAATTGTATCTTTACATCATTTTTTTTTTTTTTGTTCTTATTATGTTGAGAATTAAGTAAGCTAAATTTGTGTGTTGTTTCTCTTATCATGCATGAGAATGATCCTATAGGATTGGATAAAAGAATCTGTCTCGGCTGTTAGAGATGAGACTATATGGAAGAGAAATCTAATTTTTGGATAAAACTTTGACGATTCCCTTTGCAGCTTTCACTGTGAACTACTTCCTACCATTTGCCTTTCCCTATTCAAACCTATTGAAAACTTTGGGTGTATCTATCACCTATACAACTGCATTGTTTGATTTTCACATGAGATACATTTTGAGGGACCGCAAAGACCATGTGTCCTTTGATTGCCATAGATATGGTAGACGTGATTGGCTCAGGAGGAATTGCATAGTGAGGGCATCATTATAAATATACTTTTATCTTGAGCTTTTCCCAGAGTTTAATATAGATGCCTATGGTGTTAGCCCATCGTGCTTCCTATGTTGTTACAAGAATTACTCATGGTCGATTTATCATCTTTTAATATATATATATATATATATATATATATATCTTTTTTTCTGGTTACTTCCAAAATAATGTGTCGGGAGTATAGTTTATTGTCATGCTATTTGTGATCAGTAACTAGCTTTAATATTAATATGCTGGTAAATATTAATTCATCAATTTATCTTTCCCAGAGCTCTTCATGCCAATACAAAACAGAGCCAGGAACAGAAAATAAGGTGCCTTATTCACTATTTTGAGAGGGTATGCTTGCGCATGCCCACAGGTTACGTTTCTTTTGAGCGAAAAGTTCTTTCTGTGGAGCCTAGATCTGACTGCATGACATATCCAAAGGATGATTTTTGGAGGAATTCTTCTATTCCCTCTGCTCTTTTGAGGTAACACAAGGAACAAAATCAATTTTCAATTATTGTAAATTAGGGGTAAATATCTTGAGTGGGTATTGTACTATGGGTAACTTTTCACATTGAGTATCAAACTTCAATTTGGTTTCACCAAGAGGGTATTTAGGGGTTTCTGGGAGGATATTTATGACGTGGCTACTGGAATTGCCTTGTCATCGGCTGACAAATACATGTCATATCATTAACGATGTCCACATGACCACTTATTATGCAAATCAACAATGCCCATGTGTATATAATAGTTGGCCACATGGACATTGTTGATGATGGGCATGTACACGTCAGCATATGACATAGTGAATTGTTGTTGATGAGGTAATTCCGGCAACTACATCATTAAATTCACTTCGAAAAACCCTTGGTATCCTCTCGGTGAAACCAAATTGAAGTTGGGTAACTAAAATGATACAAATTAAAGTTTAATGCTCAAAGTAAAAATTGACTATAATACAATACCCACTTAACCCGTAAATTAGTGATGGACATTGACTTTTCTAACATTAAATTCTCTACTTTATGCATGAGAACTGAGTTTAATTGGACATCTTGAGGTAGAGTGAGAAATGTATTCAAGAGCCAAAGATTCAATGGCAATGGCATGGCCAGAAAGATGTGGAATCCTTGGCATGGCACTTTCTTGTCCTATATAACTAGAAAGTTGTGGCCCTGAACTACATCCATTGTTTTGTACTTTTCCTTTGAGGCTTCAAATGCATTGTAATTAATAAGGGATGCATTTTAAAGTTTTAATTTTCGTTGTTTGATTATGCTGAGCTATATCTTCTCATTCTGGAATGTTTCCAATGATTATTTTCTTTCCCTTTTCAGGTCTTTCCTAAGGGGTTTATTGAAGATCAAAACCATGAAGCTCTGGAGGTAGATTTTGCTAATGAATTTTTAGGAGGAGGGGCTTTGGTTAGAGGTTGTGTGCAGGTATTTCTTCTTCAATTTTCTTAGATATCTTAAACTTGAACTCGTTAGAAGCGTAGATAAGTTTGAATCATATAAGCGATGCCTTGTGAAAAGGGGTGCTTAGGTTAAGATATCGTTATTCATAACCATGGATTTGATTTTAAGATTTTATTCATATCCTAGTTAACCAGCTGATCTCTTGATCCTTACTTTAATGCCATTTAAACACTGTCTTCATATCCTTGTAACAAAAGGCGCTTACCTACAAAATGTCAATGGCAAACTCTGTCAAGTTTATTTCCTTGGACTAAAATTACTATTCACTTTAACCTATGAAGGTGTGCAAAATAAAAGTTTCATCTCATTAACTCTTTCACTTCACTTTTTTCTCTTTCTTTCTTTTCTTGGCTTGGTTATGCAGGAAGAGATCAGATTCATGATCAATCCAGAATTAATTGCTGGCATGCTTTTCATGGCTTCCATGGAAGGGAATGAGGCTATCGAAATTGTCGGTGCAGAAAGGTTTTCATCTTATATAGGGTGAGAGTTCTAACGGACATCAATATCCTTAAATTACAGATAACATGGTAATTCATTTAAATATTGTGAACAATATATTGGTTCTGCGATACAGATATGGTTCTTCATTTCGTTTTGTGGGTGATTTCCTGGATCAGAAGCCTTCTGATTTAATGGGCAGGAGAAAGACCAGGATTGTTGCAATAGATGCTTTGGACCGTCCAAGATTCAGACAATATACAGTTGAGGGCCTTCTTCGGTATGCCTTTTTCTCTTCATAGTCTTCTTTAAATTGTTTTTAGCATCAATAACTGAGCAGCCAGAACATGCTGTTGTGTCAAAGATAGCAAAGGCCCACTTACAATGTAAACAGTAGTTACATTATTAAGATGAGAATTTGCTGAGTTGCCAGAGCATGGTCTGTTTTTGGTGTTGTATCTACTAGTTTTTTTCCCTACAAGAAACGCTAGGGATTCTGTGGCATGTGAAGAAACATTGAAATGATATCTAAATAAGCAATCATGAGCATCCCTGTGGCATGTGAGAAACATTGAAATGATAACTAAATAAGCAATCATGAGCAAAAGAGATGTCATTTTTCATCTTAACAAATGCATCTTAGGATTTGCTTATAGATTTGATACTTCTTCCTTTGCCTGCCCTTTCTTTGTATATCTGACCCAATATACTCCTTAAGTAGGAGATGCCAAGCTTTCTTGATAATTGAAAATGGATGTGTGTAAGCTTCTTGCAGTCTATCTCTGAAGACAACTTGGTAAAAATAAAATGCTGCTTTTATGAAAAATAGATTTTGATGAAGTAAACATGAACATAGAAGTGCTAACACTACCTCTGCTCAGGCTTGGCAATTTGAGGCCCAAAAAGTTTGTTAACTGGTGGTCCCATGGTTATACATACATGAATCACCTTATTATTATTATTATTATTATTATTATTATTATTATTTTGTGGACCATATCTCCATTGCCTAATTGATAGAACTGCAATCATAACTTTTGTTTAGTTGCCTGTTCAATGTCATGATGTGTGCTGATGGTGGTCTTGAGTAGAATAAGTGGTTGGCATATCATGATTGCCGGATGAATGAGAGAACAGATAGTGCTGGTGTGGGCTCAGACTGAATTTTATATTTATAGTTATTTTGATGCGTGACACTATGAATTCTTTACTGTTAAGCGCCTTTTTGTTGGATTTACTCATTAATTTAGAACATTTCAAGGTCTCATTTGTTGCTTTTTGTTGAATTTGTTGATGGGAGCAGGGAGACCAACAAAGCCTTTTGTGGATTTTCTGATCAATCAAATTATCCATGCTATCTTAAGATTTTTCAAGGGATTGGTTCTTCCAAAAACCTATCACACCAGTACAGCAGGGAAGTTCACAACCAGCCTCCCGACATTGTTACAGTAAGTGCCTCGATGCTTGTTAGATGTGAACCAAACATATTAGTGATATTACCAAAACTCAATTTAACACAAAAGCTTAAAGCTGATAGGATGAGAAACCCAGACTTATATGTTCAAATTCATATTTTTCCAATTAACCCATATGAAATTGTTAGATATTCTAACAATACTAGTTCATTCTCCTTAAAATTAATGTACTCTTTTATTTTCTCTTATTTAATCAATTGAATGATCCCAGGGAACTATTTACTTAAATTATACCTAGCTGAATAATTAGATCGGATGCTTTTCCTCGTGAATTTTCACTGTAAACCCACCTCAAATGCTTGTCAATTTGGATATCCACCTTATAATGCAGGTCAGTAATAGCACATTTACTCTGCCTGAAGAAACCAAGTGTACAAATGATATAGTTTATGAATATCTAGACATTGGCATTGCGACCGGGAATTGGGGTTGCGGAGCTTTCGGCGGGGATCCTGAGATCAAAAGTATGATCCAGTGGCTTGCAGCATCACAGGTTATCTTCTAGTGCTTTATTTAGCGAAACTGTAATTATAATGCCCAAAAGATCGTATTCCAAACTCATTTCCTCAAATATCAGGCTTTGCGACCGTTCATTCATTACTATACCTTCGGAGACGCGGCCTTGCAGAGATTAGAACAGGTATACAAAGTTTCTCGAGTCATTGCTGAGATGTAGTGGGTAATGAAGTTATCGTATTTTTTTCTTCGGTAGGTTACCAGATGGATATTGTTGCATGGATGGACAGTGGGAGATTTATGGAGCATTTTGATGGAGTACTCAGCTCAAAGATTAAACAGAGAAATTAACATTGGGTTCTTTAGCTGGCTTCTGCCTCGGCTCAATCACAGTATTGAAGATTCTTCTTGAAATGTCTAGATAACTACTTCTATTTGTGTATTTTCTTAAAGATAAATAAACAATTATTCTAATTTATGTGAATAATAGTTTGAAAAAAAAATAATGATGAGGTGAAATGGATCTATATATATAGACGAAATGTAATGAGCACGTGTTAGGGGCGTGTACAGGCGTATAGCAGAGTCATAAGCACCTAAGTACCTGTGTTTTCATCTTGCGTGAATATTGAAATTTGATTTCAGGTATTCTGTGAAACAAATATCCTACTCAAGGAATCTGATACTAATTGGTCAAAAAACTATTGGTTGAAAAGTATAATTTAAAAAAAATATTGCATTTTTTTTTATATTTAGAATTTCTAAATTTTTTATTAATTTAAACACTATAACAAATATATTGTAGGCAGTTGATCTTAGGTTTATCCATTTATCATTTTCATAATATTTCACAGGCACAACATTATGTAATTAGCTGTAAGTAGCTGTAATGTAACTGGTTTTACATGTAAAAGGCTGTTTGGTTTGCTGTGAAATCAGTTTTACATGTAAACAGTTTTACAGTTTTGTGTACTTTTGCTGCATTTCAACTTACAGTAAAAATTTGCTGTAAGTTGAAATGCAGGAAAACATTTGGGCTAAAATCACCATTCTTCATTCTCCAATTTATGCATTAAAAGAAAATGAAAACTTACATATAATCAATTGTTAGTATAATTAAACTTATGTTTATTTATATTTTATTAAATTTATTTATTTTTATTTAAAATATACTAATTTGTATTTAATTTTAATTAAAAAAAATATTTTTTTATATAAAATTAAAGAATTTTATATATTTTTAATTTAATAAAATTATTATTAAATTAATTAATTAATTAATTTACATTAGTGTTAAGAGTAGATGGGGAGAACTAAATTAATTATTTAGAGTTAGTGTTTAATTATTTAAGTTTCTTATTATTATTTGGCTTAGTTATTTGAGTTTCTGATTATTATTTTTAAATGTAATAAATACTTTATTAAATCATTTAATTAGTTTAAAAATTAAATTAAATTAAATTAATTATTTTAGTTTAAATTATTTTTTTAAAATGCATTAAATAATTAATAATAATACATTAGAGTAATCTTACTCTCTACTTACAATGGTGACTATATCTTCTAACTTACATCAAACCAAAACAATTAAAAAGTAATGCAGAGTTTTTCGATTCTGATGAAACCAAAACGAGCGATGATGTAAATGAAATCGCGACGATTTTTCTTTACTGTAATTTCATCGTAATTTCGACTTACAGCACAAACCAAACAACCCCTAAATAATAGTTATTTTGTTTTATAAGGTTATTAAAATGTTAGCAATAATGGATGAGCTATATTTTTAGAAATTATTTATTTTAATAATATTATTTTTAAAATTACTCATAAATTTATGAATTTTTAGAAAATATTTATTTTAATAATATTATTGTGGGCCCTTTTATACATAGACCCTTATATAATGTTATAATTTCATTTATATGATACTGTGAAAGAGACAATAGAATAGCATGGCGTTTCTAAATCAACAACTGCCTTTAAAGTGTTCGATGATATGTCTCAAAGACGTTCAAACGCGCATCAAATGTTCGACGATATGCTTCAGAGAGTCCAAAGCTCTTCAGAGAGCCCAGTCTCATCCTCTTCTCAAGCTGAGAGCTTCCAAAGCTCTGGATCTCGTCCTCGGCAACAGAAGCGACGACGATGACGATGACGAGGAGAGCAGCGATGACGACGGACCCTTTCTCATGTCCGGTGAGGAGAGGATGGAGCTGAGAAGAAAGATAAGGCAAGTGCTGGACTTGCAACCAGAGGTAGAGGAAGAGATGGATCCGGAGAAGCTAAGGATGAAGGCGCTGAAGCTGGCGAGAGATTACTCTCTTGTTGTGGATGAGGAGGATCCTGATTGGCCGGAGGATGCTGAGGGGAGAGGGTTTAAGCTTGATCAATTCTTTGACAAGTTCTATATCAAAAACGTCAAGAAGGATGATGCGGATGAGGATGATGAGGAGGAGAAGGAGATTGTTTGGAAGGATGATAACTACATCAAAGCAGTGAAGGATATCACATCCAGTGAGTGGGAGGACACTGTGTTCAAGGATTTCAATCCTTTGGTCATCCTTGTTCACCATAGATACAGAAGGTTAGCTCTCTTTCTTTCTCATTCTCTCATTTTTGGATTGAAAAATGAAAAAAAGCTAACTTTTGGTTTAATGTATGTATGATGGATTGTTTTGGTTTTAGATTTGTAGTGTCATAGAAAGAACAAAATGATATATTTGAGTCATTTAGGAACAAAAATGAATGTAATTGTGAAATTTGTATATTTAAGATAGAATCAATTGAAATTGAAATGGTATGGACATGTCTTTTTAGATGATTAGTCGATGTCTTTATAAGAAAAGTGGAAGCTTTTCCGGTAAAAAGCTGTAGAAAAAAGAATAGGTAAAACTAAAAAATGTTAAACAGATGTAATCTTTTGGTTTATGATAAGAGTAATATGGAAAGAAGGACTTACGTAGCCAACCTCAACAAGTTGGGATTAACGGCTTCTTGTTGTTGTGCAATTCGTTCATTTCATATGAATATATATATAAGGCAAAAAGTAATTTAGGTAAGTCCCTAGATTATTGTATTTTATGGATATTTGATTTAAAAACGATGGATCATTATCCAACGGTTGTTTGTTTATATAAATACTATATATCTTTTACTATTAAGATACTGTACAATACTGTAGAACATGTTTTTAGTACTGTTTATGATAATCAAAGCCGTCACATGGTAATCTGACGGTTACTGTGGACGCCCATAAATTTAAAATCTATGGACTCCTTTAGATGACCAGTCCTCTATATATAAATGAATTTGTAGTTGAGGGATCAAATAAATATGTTTGTGTCATTTAAGAACAAGGATGAATGTATGCATATGTTTGAATGGTTAAACTAAAATAATTTTTTTTTGAGTTTGAGACTGAAAATAAACATTTGGATATTGTTCAGGAACTAATCATGGACTTGCTAATTGTTTTTCCTAAGATTTGTTGCAATTTGAATCTTAATTATGGTTGTTGAAGATTTAAACTTTCATGTAAACTCTAAGAACCTTTGTTTTTACTGTTTTTGTGAGAATTGAATGATGTTTACAGGCCAAAAGAGAATGAGAAGGCAAGGATTGAATTAGAGAAAGCAGTGCAGATGTTTTGGGACACTGGATTACCTTCACCCAGAGTAACAACAACAGCAAAAACTTATTGACATTAAAATTAGTCTGTTCTTACAGTTGAGCAATGTTAAACTGTGTTCAATGACTGAATTATATGATCAACAGTGTGTTGCAGTGGATGCTGTTGTTGAAGATGAATTAGCTTCTGTTCTTAAAGTATCAAAGTTCCCTGAGATCATCTTCACTAAAGCCGGCAAAATACTTCACCGTGATAAAGGTACATGTATATATATATATATATATATATGATAAAACACCCTCTGTAGATGTCTACAGATAAGAAATCTATAGGCGTCCAATCATCAGCCATTGGATCGGTCACGATCCAATGATTACTATTGATGAATAGTAGTATTATGTGTTCATCAATGTTGGCCGTTGAATCGAGATCCAATATTTGATAATGGATGTCCATAAATGAATAGTTCTCTATATATATTAGTTTGGGTTTTTCATCGTATTGGCTTTAGTTTTAATAGATTAGATGTTTGGTGATGTTTAGTTGTTCGGAGTGGAGACGAGATAATGGCATTCTTTTACTATAAAGCTGTTAGGCCAGCATGTTTGGAGAAATCAGCTGGTGAGAACCATGAGAAGATTCCTTCCCTTTGATTGATGATAAATGATGATGATGATGATGATGATGATGATGATGATGATTAACTGTGTGGATATCTGCATGCAGTTGTTATTTGTGAATTCAATGTCTCAGGAAATGAGCTTCTTCATCTTATATTTTCTTTTTGCAAGTTTTCACAGAGTAAGTTAATTTATATTGACTCTGGACCATGCCCAAAAACACCCAGGTCTCAGTCAATAATATATATTTTTTTCTAAAAAAACCCACTTATCACTTAGGAATCACGGGTTTTAAATTAATCTGGACGAGATAGTGGGAGTTTTTATAATAGAAAAGGACTTCTCTCAATCCTAGTCTCTACTTTATTATTTATTAATATAATAAATTAATAATTCAGTAGTTTCACTTAAGTATATAACATCTCAAGTTAAATGCCTCTTATTATTTTTATTTTTATTTTTATAGCTGAATTATAAATATTAAAAATTTATATATATATATATATATATGACAATATATATACACACGTGGCCAACTGTCTGTCCATTCTTCATACAAATACATGGTTTGTGTACTATTTATATTAGTATATTTATGCACTGATTTATCAATATATCTTTTTATCTATACCTTTTCATCAACTGTGGATATTTTGATGAAATTCCCATGTATATATATACATATAGATAGAGTTTTATATGTTTTTGCATTTTAAATTGTAATTTATTTATAAAATAAATTTATATTTGTGTATTTATGATTAGTATGTTTTTTTTCTCCTGATAAAAATGAGAATAATATTTTCAAATGCATTAGGGGTAAAAATGTCTTTTTGTTCCATGATTTGGCGTTTTATTGAAGAGGCTCTTTTTTATTTCAATAAACAAATTAAAAAGAAAATTATTTTTTTATTTTTTTATAGGTAGTAATAAAATTCTAAGAACAAAAAAATAAAAATAAAAATATTAGAAAAATAGAGAAAGAACGGAGCAGTTTGAGAACGGAGAGGGTGCTGCTCGAGAATCGGGTTGTGAGATTAGGGTTTTCAGGTATGGATCTTGTTTTGATTAACAAGTTTGCTGATTCTTGATGTAGTTTTATGCACTTTTTCTTTTGTGAATTGATTTTATAAATTTATTATTTGTTCTACTGAATTTGAGTTTTGGTTAGTAAATTTTTCCAGAATCCTTAATTCGTTGCTTTTCGATCATTAATTCTTGATGGAAATTTCATTTTATGGTTTAAATTAAAAAAAAAAAAAATTTGTTGTTTGTACTTGTCTGTGAATTTGATGCTATTTCTTTGATTTTCTTGAGTTTAATTTGTTCCTTAATCTGTGAACACAGCAAAGATTTTTGTTTTCCTTTTTAGGGTTTAAGATGCAATTCAAGCACAACAATGAGGCCCTTGACCTGTTGGATGGAATAAAATCTCAAAATGACTTCTTTGTTGCAATAGGGAACACAAATTATTGTTTTTATGAAATGAAATTTATTAGAAGGAAGATCTTGTTTGTATTTAATGAATTTAGATGTTGAAAGTGTAAGTATGTGTCAATTTGATATAATTTCTCTGATAGATAGTGTTTAATTTATTCCTTAACGTGAGAAAAAAAAGCAGTGATTTTTCTTTTTTTTAGGGTTTAGGCTGCACTTCAAACACAAAATGAGCAATCTTGAAGTGTGGGATGGAACAATCTCTCAAAAGGATTTCTATGTTGCTCTTAGAACCCTTGTTGAAAGATGGAAACAAGTTAATCCCAGTCTTCCCCAGTGGACATGGATTCCTAGTAAATCCACACTTATGGGTTCTTCTTGTAAGGTTGGTCATCCTTGTTTACTTTTTCGGCACCTCATGTTCATCGAATTTGGTATTGTTTCTTTCAACAGGCCTTCTTCTTTTGATGTTATTCTCAGGAAGAAGGATATTTATCACTAGAGAATATGTATGATATTGATCGGAATGAGGTCCGTCTTTGAAAACATTGGTGTTGTTGAGTTTCAGTGCAAAAATGTACATAATTCTTTGCTCATCTATATGTGAAACACTTTCGATTGATGTTGTTTGTCATAATTCTTTTGTTCAGGAGTGTCTCATTGTAGACAGCTTCTCCGAGAGAGAAGAGACCGATGATGTCGCTACATTGGTACTATATTGGCTTAACTCATTATGCTCTTTTTCTTTGTAAGTTTCAATTATTTCTTCGCCTTCATCCCTGTTGATATACTTGCAAACAGTTTGTCCAAATCGATTTGATTCAATGTGTGTTTGTGTATATATACATTTAACATGCTGATCAGATAGAATTTGCATTTTGTTTGCCAGGTTCATAGCACCAGTAATGAAGCACATATTTATGATTTCCACATTGTATATAGCTTTTCCTACCAGGTTCCAGTTCTCTACTTCCATGGATACCAATCTGGTATGTATCTTATTGAAATTTAAACATTACGAAGTAATATATAAATCTATTATCTGATCACTAGTGGCCGGTAATTCGCTTCTTGTTCAGATGGTCAGCCTTTAAATTTGGATGAGATTGAGAATGACCTTCCTCCTTCCTCTTCAAAAATTCTAAGAGAATCAAAATGGACTTACATGACCTTAGGGGTATGTTCATGTGCTTTCCATCCTGTTCTTCAACATCAATATGTCGAAATGAACCAGATGTTGTGACAATAAGAATACGATGTTTTGCTATTCTCACAGGAACATCCATATTTGCATCGGCCCTGGTACACATTACACCCTTGTGCGACGAGTGATTGGATGAAGTTACTGCTCGGTGGCACGTCCATGAAGGACCTTGATATCTCGGGCTATTTGCTGTCATGGCTATCGGTGGTCGGCCAGGCGGTCGGATTGAGTATACCTCTTGAATTGCAGCAAAGGTCTGTTAAACATCCTTCAGCTTCATGTTTTATTATTAATAACTGACGATTTCTGCTGCATATATAGTTATGATTTATCGTTTTCATCGCGTGAATATTCTTTGTTGTTATTTGTTGTCGATATTTTTTATCAATTGCTTACCCATGCAATTCAGGCAGATAATGTAGGTCAATTTCCTTTGTGAGAAGAAATGAACCTGTGATTTTAAGCATGTTTAATAAGATCATCCATTAATTAGTTACTAAAGCCATTAGCAAGAAAAATGAGAGACTTGTAGGATTAATCTGAAGCATTGGTTGCTTAGAAACACTGAATAATTAATTTATTGTGGAATTAAATTGTTTTTTCAGTTATAAAAAAAAATTAATTTTTTTTTTACTGCATACATGTTCTTTGTTGTGATTTTTTCTGTAATATATCTTAAATTTTTAGCATGGATTACATACACCTACAAAACCTTCAAAGTTACATGTATATAAAGGCATTTATATTTTGGCCTTTTCTATTACATATATACACATCTTTAGTCAAAAAAAAAAAAAAATAAAAATCTTTTGTCAAATTAATAATATGTTATTATTTAATAATAATAAATGAAACTTGACATGATTTTCTTTGCATGTTAAGTCATATCCATCTATAAAATTTGTCTATATTTGAAATATATCTATTAATACTATCACTATACATGTATAAATAAAAGAAATTTTTTATTAAAGATACTCCTTTAATATATATATATATAATATATAAATATTAGTATATATGACATCATAAGTCAATCTCTTCTGCTGCCCAGCTTCTCTCTTGTGCTTGTTTCCTTCCCCATAACTGAAAATTCTCTGATCTTTATCACTTTAATTTTTAACTTTATTTTTATTTCCTTTCCAATAATAGCACCCAATAAATAATAATAAACCGCCAACCAAACTATCTCCATTTATTATTTAACCAAAAAAAAAACCAATTTTATATAAAATAAATAAATCATTACTCTAAATAAATATAATTAATGCAGTATAGTAATTGCTCTTTATAAAAACACAGATCTATAAGTACACGTGTCATCAATCCAAAGGACAAATCTCTCTAAGAGTTCTAACAAAGCACCGCTTCGTCCTGTGAAGACACATAAACTCCCTTTTCTTCTTCTTTTTTCTTCTTTTTTCCTTTTTCTCTCTCACTGGAAACCCTCAAAACCCTAGCGAAATTTGAATCCTTTTTGGTTGAAATCCCTAAAAAGCTTTCAATCTTTTGCCTAAAAATCGTCTTTTGAGATGTCGCTGACGGGGGAGCAGCAGCAGCAGCAGCAGCAGCAGCAGCCGCCGGGGAGCTACGAAGAGCCCTACAGGCACCGAAGCAGTGGCGGCTCGATCGGGCCAGTTATCGCCGTGCTGGCCGTCATCGCAGTGCTCGGAGTGATCGCCGGAGTGATCGGCCGACTCTGCTCCGGCCGCCGTGTCTGGGGTTGCCGGCAGTACGATTTCGAGGGCTGGATCGAAAGGAAGTGCGCTTCCTGCATCGATGGTCGCCTAGATCATCACCACCACCACCACCCCCGCCCGCCTCCGCCGTCGCTGGTTCCCGGGAGTACGAACGGCCCACCAGCGTCCACGGCCGAGACCTCGTCGGAGATGAAGCCTCCCGAGCCGGCGCCGCCTGCTCCGGTTTGAGCCCTAAACCATGGTTTAAAATTCCTCTTTTTTTTTCCCACTCTTTTGTGAAACGTTATCCGTTTTTTTTTTCTCTTCTAATTTTAATTTTTCTTTTTAAAAATTTTTTAAAAAAAAATCAACACTCCTTTCACTACCCAATTTTAATTGTAATTTGTAATTTTTTTATTGTGTTTTTTTTGTTCTCATTATCATGTTTATGTATATTAGTGCTCTTTTTTTTCTTTATTTTTTTTAATAAGGAATGGTGAGCTTTAAAATAAAAAATATATAAAAAAGTTTCTTCTTTTCATAGTGGTGTCAAAAAGAGTAGGCCAGTGATATGATTCAACAACCAAGTCAAAAAATAAAAAATAAAAAACTTATTTTAATTTAATTTATTCTAGTTTATTTTTAGTTTATATATGTATACCATTTATGATTATTTTGATGAATTATTTAATAGGGAAAAAAAGGATGGAATATAATTTAATAACAATGTGAAGGATGTCACTCATAAGTCATGCTCATGAATACTCAACGCTTGAACTTAAATGCGGATGTGGGATCTAGTAGTAGCTAATGGATCACATCACATCATTTCTTTTACCTTTTTACTCTTTTACTTTTACTATTTATCTTTAAAGAAAATATGAATTTTTTTTTTAAAAGGCACACACACACACACATATATATATATAGCTTCACAAAAAAAAAATGTTTATATATATGTTTATATTTTTGCAAATGTTATTAAACAAAAAAATGTGTAGTTTTTTTAATACGAAAATTAACAGTGAAATGATATATGAATATAAAGTGGCAATGGATTTTTTGGTTATTGTTGTCAGTGGGTGTTTTGTATGGTGGTTGTGTTTTTATGAGGGTGGTGGGATGTGTTAGAGATTACAACTCTGTAACTTAGATGCTCTGATATGATTTGTTTATTTTGTAAATAAAATGAATATAAACTTTTTTTTTAAAAGAAAAACTTGTCACAATATAAATATAAAAATTAATATTTTTTTCGATAAAAATTTATAGTGAAATGATATATTTTTAAAACGGATCTATATATATATATATATTGAGAAATTATAAAGATGACGTAAGAGAGCAAGTTTCCAACCGGGAACTGGGGATTTTTTTGTATTTACAGTATCTTGACTTCATAGATGACTTTCCGTTTGTTGCAAAAGGACGATAATGCCCATATGGGATGACACATAATTACGGAAGATGCCACTGATCTCGTTTCCCAATTTCGGGCCAGTGATCTAAGCCCACTTGCCCATGTGAACCAATCAGCTTTTTGTCGGTGAGCCGCGGGCCATCACCGGTTTGAGTTCCGGATAATCGTGGCCGTTAATCTTTATCAGATCAGATCATCACGGCCTT
Organism: Dioscorea cayenensis subsp. rotundata; assembly: GCF_009730915.1. Taxonomy (NCBI): domain Eukaryota; kingdom Viridiplantae; phylum Streptophyta; class Magnoliopsida; order Dioscoreales; family Dioscoreaceae; genus Dioscorea; species Dioscorea cayenensis. The sequence goes on from NC_052474.1 coordinate 20,392,773, forward strand.
TGGATGCTTTTGGCCTTTGCGCCACACCAACACCCTTATTTTTTTATTTTCTTGTCCCCACCCATCCAACGGATCACGTTCACTGGCATGTACCTGATGTACGGATGGGATTGGCCGGATTGACATTCCATGTGCTCTTCCTATTATTCCTCTTTCCTTTCCTGGAGCTACAGACACAGACAAACCTTCTTTCTATCTCCATTTCTTTAATGCATAAATATATTCCATTTTTCTTATTTTAATCAATTCAATTAATCATTACACTTTTATTATAATTTATTATTTGTTGCCAAGGGAAAATAATCAAGGTAATGGTTTGCGAATGTGTATAAAGATTGCATCATTTACCAATGTAATGTGTATGGTTAAATTATCTACTTTGTAAATGTATATAGAGGCTGTGTCATCTACCAGTGTGATGTGTATAGTTAAATATCTCCGGATTAATACATTATAAATAGTATCCCTGATTTTTAATAACATTCTTGAGAGAAATTTAATAATTTAATAAAACTAATACAGTATCTCACACTTCATTCTCCACTCAGTAACAATGCTATTATTAATTTTATTGCACCCTCATCTAGACAATGAGTAAAATGTCTTGTGACTCGGTTAGTAAGCCGATAGCTATATATATTTATAGAAAAAAATTTTAAAAAAATAATTGTTTTTGTTTTGATATATATGAATGAAAAATTGAAAATATGTGATTTTGGTGTTTCATTGCCCAACCAAACATGGATTAAATTATTTTTAAATTATTTATTCTGAGAAAGAAACCTTTAAGGAAAAAAATTATTTTGAATATTTTATAATGATAACATTAATAATTATATTTTTATTAACTATTTAATGATAATAAATAGGTTTTATTGGACTACTGCAATTCATACATAAATGAAGAGGTCTTTACACGGTGTAATTTTAGACTTTTTTTTCAGGGGTGCGTGCACAAAGACAAAACCCTAAAATTACAAATTTCATCAAAATTTAAAAGTTATTTCCTTGGTTTTCCCACTTCACCCACTTTGGACCTTAGTGCAACTTTTTTACCTGGCACTGTCAAAAAAAAGCTGAACGTCTTCTATCATTTCATGGATACTCGGTACTTAAATTTTACCAAAGAAAAAGTACTTAGTACTGACATTGAAAAACTTTATTTTTTATTATTAAAAAAAAATGGAAAAAATTTAATGTCTAAAAACGGTACATGTTACTTCAAAGTCATGAATGCACCACTGTATCACCATATTTCCCGTTGGTCAGATCTGATGTATTCATGATATCTATTGGGGTCAGTGAATATTTATTTTTGTACTTTGCTTGTACGTTTATTTTTACCCTGTATTTTTATTTTTAATATATTTTTTATACATTTTTTTATTTTTAAAAAATACTGTGAGTTATGCACAGAATTAATAATTCACACACTCTTATCTTAGTTATTAAGATCCGCACAAAGAGTTCATGAAGTTAATACTTTTACATGAATTTCAAACTCGTCTTTCCCAATAATCAAAAAAATTCAAATTAGTACTGCTAATCACTTGAATGAATCTGATGTTTTTAACTGATTTTACATTTTCTAAATAAACATAACATCTACTCAAAATTTATAATTATTGTCTCTTTTTCCTTAAAAAAAAATGCTAATAATTTCATTTTTCATTCTAAATTTCACATCATTCAAAATAATAATTTAATATATATTCTAGATTATATACGATGATAACTATATTAAAGATTTTTAAAATACAAGAATCAAAATAAAAAGTGAAGTCAAAGTACAGATTAACTTCAAACATCTTCAAATTCCATGAACAAAAGCAATAATTTCAACAAAATACATACTCAACTGTCAGTTTCTCGGTTGGTTAATGGTCTCATTTAACCAAATGAGAAGCATTGCTGGTGAAATAAATAAGTGTTACTTAATTTCTATGACCATTACTTCATCCATTTTAAAGTTTTATGTTATACAAAATTATTCACCTACAAAATGACTTCCCATAAAATTAAGAAAAAAATGAATCACATTCACAATAAATTAAGTTTCTTTGATCCAAAGTCTATGAACAAAGAAAGGGAGAGAACCTGGTTCTATTTGATGCTCTATTTTAGCTGAACATGAAGGGGAGTGGTCTCACAGCCATGAATGCATCAACCATCTGAAACATTAACACGCCAACCGATTCAAAATTTGTCAAGCTTAATGTCGTAAAAGTAACGTACTAACGAAGAACTACAAATAAAAAATAGTTTGAGTGCAGACTATTTGACAGTATATGATCCTAAAGATTCTAATAATTAGACGATATTGTTCTGCATGGATTATGCCCGGAACAGAAGATAATAATTTTAAGTAGGAACTCACTTCGTCAGTCACCAGCGCCCGGCCTCTGCGATGTCTTTCCACCAATTCTGAAAGAACTTCAATAAGGCGTGCCTTAACTTGGCCTGTCAACATCCGACCAGAACCATATTCCTACAAATACGTAAAAAGGATACGGCATGATCGAAATTAAATGTTTAATGTCATCGCATCTAACCAACATTCTCGTATTGTTCTCTAGAAAAAGAGTAGGGTGTCCAAGATATCTATCTGCAACACTACATTACCTCCTTTATATGTTCAAGCTCTGCATCATCATCAAGAAAAAAACTGAGGTACTTGACCGGAATATCAACCTGAGCATAAAGGGCAAAAATTAATTTTACTTAAAAAGACTCCCACTTATTTGCCACTCATAGTACCAACCCAAAAAGTTTGATGTGGTTATAAATTTGTCATGTGATAATAACTGGCCATATTGCCCTGAAAAGTTATGTGTACATTTTACTTGATATGGAGAACTGTAATGTTTACATGATGATCATTCATCGAACATCCACCACCATAAAAGATAACCACCAGAACACTGAAAAATCATTCCAGCATATCTCATCCCTGATAAGATGGTTGATATATTGATTTTAATTTAGATTATCAGCCTCAAAGCTAGAATACACCAATAAGCTGATTGAAGGCATATTAACACAAGTGGAAGTCCAAACCTACAATACATGCATATACATCTTTTCAAAAAAAGATAGTACCTCCAAATTTGCTCCCAATTTCCTATGCTTCTCAATGCTGTCCTGTCCACCAGAGAAAGCATACCTATTCACCTGACATTAGTAACATAAGAAACAATTAGTGGATAGGAAGCATCTTATGACAGAAATTTCAGAGACTGGTGAAGATATTAGATTCAAAGCTTTGTTACATACATCTAATGATAAATTCAGGGAATCTGCTTGATAAACCAACTAAATATCTATTAACACGCCTACTGGAAAGTAAATATCTTCATTACCTTCCCCATAATTACAGATGATAAACAATGATATCAAAGGATAATTAGAAGAACAGTGAAAATAAATTATTCTGCAATTTTTGTCTGTATTGTTATGGCTATAAACTAGTTTGCTAAAATAACTTCAAAATAGTGCAATGTCAATTTAAATCATAGCCATTATACACAGATTCTCCTTTTTGTAGTTTTGCATAAAGTGGCCATTTTGTTTCAAGTTTTGCTATCAAGTTTCAACAATCTTCTGTACAAACCATTTGACTTAAAATTCTACCTTGGAAAATATAATTTTCTCAAGTATAAACAGTTTAAGCTTAAATTATTTGGAGTAATGTAAACACCATTATAGCATGCACAAAAGAGCATGCAATTCAGATTATCTTCCATATAACTTACCTTACATGGAAAGCACCTTTCAGAAAGTCAAAAAATATCTTTCATACAGCAGAAATGACAAATCATCAAAAGGTGCTTCTTCTAGGAAGAAGTGAGTACCATGTATTTAAGAAACTTGACTTTCGGTAGAAAATATACACCATCTCTTTGAAGTCAGATTTGCATAATGATTCAAAACAGGTTCGCATCTTAAAGTTCTGTTTCATTGGAACACAAACACAAACTACAGATTTGCATGACATTAAGATTCTAATTCTCTGTCATGTTTCATAGTAAATGGGTCTCCTATTCTGAGACAGATTTGCGTGACATTAAGATTTCTCACGGAATAACCTTTTTGAATAGAAATTTTAGCCTTATAGCAACTACCTAGATAAATAGAATCTGTGTTCAAAGCAGATAACAAGCAAATCAGTAAGAAACGACAAACTTGGCAATATATTAGCTAAGCTGAACCCATCTGACCTAGTATAAGAAGTTAGAAGCCAAACCTTGTTCTTTATGTCCTTTGGAGAATCTGTTACATAAATGGCAGAATTTGGATCACTAGCCGACATTTTTCCATTCTCTCCCTGTTGACACTCAGCATCAGAAAGATGAAAAGAATAGATGATTCACAACTGGGTATTAATAATCAGCACTCATATTGAAGTCAAAGATAGAAAAAACATTATTCGATGCACTGCTATAGAGGTCTCAACCAACATGTGCAGCAGGCATGTTGCTTCCACATTTTTTTCAGTTAATAAAGTTACCTGAAGGGCTGGGAAAAAAGTTGATTCAATTAATGAAGGTTTCTGGTAGCCTATCCTTGGAGCAACATCGCGAGTCATTCGGAAGTATGGATCCTGAGATAAAGAAGAAAATATTACAGGCCTATGAGCAATGTGTCAATAGTATATAAAACATGAAGCTCTACAGTTTTGCATAAAAAGAATACACAAACGAAACCATATATGGCACGACTGTAATGACGGTAGGAATTAGGAAACAAATGGGAAATTAAATACTTAGCTTCATCCTTCTACCATAACCATAAAAAAGACATTTTGCAACTATGACAAGCCACTAGGCTGTAAATCAAAGTTCTTGTACAGTAGCTTTGCACATCGATAAATAAATGGGCCTATGGTTAAAAAAAAGTCCTTTCGTCTCAAAATTTCACTCCATAGACAGAGCACATCTTGCTAAATAAGGCTTAGATGAAAAAAATTCATATCTGTGGCAATCAGTCAAAAGTATAAAGTGAACAAATAAATTTAATTCATCCCCACTTTGATACCAGACCACAATTACGCAGCTGTATATAATACAGAATAATGATAAAACTTTTTACAAATTCTGGTTGTCAAACTATGACAACTTAAAGGATATTGAGATAGATTAATTTCAAAAGGTGCTTATGCATATGAAATTGTGAATTTCTTTATAATCATTAGGAATACCTTATGCATAGAATCAACCAGCTGGCATGAACATGAATTCTACACAATAAATTCAATAATGTCCAAAAAGAGGAGAGGTTGTCATTTTTAAAATTTTATCATGTCTAATGATTTAAGGCATCTATTACCCTTTCTACTAATTTCACCCAGAAGCAACAGCTTGTAAGATGCAAAAAAAATAGGAATATAAGTTAATTAGTTTAGCATTCCAATCTCCATAATGCCATTTCATGATTATTTCCAAACATAAATTATTTACTTGAAAAATTACTGCAATCAAATACCTGATCTATTGCACAGGGTATCAAGCAGCGGAGGTTGTCATTAACTTTATTATTTTTGTCAGCGAAGAGATGAGGAAATGAACTTGGAAATGAGGGGACTGCCTGTGGTTCAACAAAGTCAACAATTGCATATAGCCTGAATTACCAGTGCCAGGTTCGACAGAACCTCAAGCACACTTTCACCGAAACCCAAAAATCAACAAGCCAAAGGAAACATGTAAGGGCAACATTGCATGTGGTAACAGAACCTGCACAGGCGGAAAGCTGATTTTTCCAATGTGATCTTCACGTGTGAAGCCAAATATTCCAACAACCTACATGGAAAAAAAATTCACAATAGGCAATCTAAAAGACGGGCATTTTGTCAAGTACAAAGAGAGTAGCATATAGAGTACACATGGAAGGCGCTTAAATAGAAAAGGAGCAAGCAATTACTTTATTGAAGGTGACACAGTTTGCAACTTTGACCATGTTCTCATAAAATTTGCTGAAAAAAGAGAATTAAAGTTTGAGTCATTTTATAAACAGTCCGGCATAAAATATATAAAGAAATAGTACACCAAAGTGTAAACATGAAACTTCTGTTAAGCATTTCACATAGCAATTTTCCTAAAAAATCTGTATTGGTTACAGAAACAGGGCAGTAGCTCCTAATGGATTGATTCATGCAGAAATACAAGGCTTGAAAACCTACTGCCTAATCCTACTAGTTTCACAAAGGATCCTGTCATGTCAAATATAGATATATATATGCATACATCAAATGTTTTAAGTGAAAATTATCCATGTCCAATGAATGTTTTCTAGTTGATTGCAGTGGATTGAGACCAAACTACATTTTTTATCAATACTAGCTTGTCCATTGCATAATTTTCAGCAAGGAAGCAGGCTCAAGAATTACCCGCCAAGGTAATTAAAATCAGAGAAAATGAAAGTTCTTGTGACATCAAAACCACAAGCAATGATATCCCTCGCATTTTCTCGAGCAAGTCTTTTGCTTTCTTCAATAGAGATGTTCTTCCACATGCACTTCTCATCATCAGTGAGTTGTATCACAAGAGGAACTTTGAATGCATCCTGCAAATACCTACATCAGCAAAAACCAGAGAATTAAACAAAAGGGCCATCTTTTCAACAATTCACTCCACAAATCAACCAAACAACATCAAATGAGCAATACTTGGTGAACATGAAAGGGATCAAATGGCCAAAATGCAGAGCCTCCGACGACGGGCCTCTCCCCGTATAGAGATAAAACTTCTCTCCTCTCTCGTACAAATCAAGAATCTCATCAAAATCCCTAGAGAAAACCAAGCCAAAGGTGAAACATTCAAACTTAAAAATCCGAAGAGAAGCCTGATTAGGAACCTGTGGGCGAAGAAGACGCCGCGGCGGAGGAATACGTGGGCTGGGCGGCCGGTGAGGCGCTCGACGCGTTGGACGAGGTCAGCGCCGAGTCGCTGGCAGCCGAATTGCTCGATGAGCTTGTCGTAGTCAATCTTATCGCCATCCTTGGCCGTCACCTCCCACGGGTTCACCACCTGAGAATCCTCCTCTCCAGTGCTGGAGACCTTCTCTTCCGCCATTGGAGATGCTTCCAATTGTGCAAAGCTAGGGTTTTGGGGCGGAAAGTGGAGTTAGGGTTAGGGTTTGGCAGGTGAGAAGAAGCAAGGACACGTGTCAACAGGATAAGCAAAGAGGACAAAAGATTCGTCCGACTGGCATTAGAATAGATTTGTATTCAGCTTAAACAGTATTTCGGAACTTTAATTTAATTAATTTTGATTTTAAAAATATTGGATTCACTATTGTTTTATATTCACTGATCCGAGAGTTGTTAAATATTTTTGAATTAAAATTTTATTTTAAAAAAAATATTTATTAAAATTTAATTGAATAAAATATAAAGTATTTGGTTGAGGAGAACATCTCTTTGGAGGTGTATACATCAAAATATAAACTTCAAGATTATTAACCATATAATATTACATGTTAATAACTAAAACCAAAAGAATAACTTAATAAAACCCTTCCAAAAACCCCAATAGTATATATATTATTATATACAGACAAACACCAATAAATATATATATTGTCACTTAATAAAAAAGAAAAAGAGGAAAAAAAAAAACTAAAAACCAATAGTTACATAGACGCAAACAACAATTGTGTGTGTGTATACAATATATATTATGTCACTCGACAAAATATAGGAAAAAAACGTAACCAAACATTAATAGTACATATTAAAAATGCCATATATAAACCCTTAGAAAAGGCCAAAAACAAACACAAACCAATAATAATATGTAGACATTATTATATAAACCCTTAGAAAAGGCCAAAAACAAACACAAACCCAAATAAAACATATGTATACATATATATCATTTAAAAAAAACCTCAAATATATATATATATATGCAACAATGTTCCACAAGTGATGATCTTCATAACCTGGATTTGTCAAGCAAGAAATAAAATGCAGAGATAAATTAAAACCATGAGCATGAGCTGTTCTGAAAGGAGTTAAGGGCATACAGCCGAGAGACAAAACTATAAAATCGCAAAGTATTAGATAAAAAGTGAAAATAAGTGGACAAGGTTAAAGAAGCACCGGAAATTGTTGTCCAATGACACCAAGACAAGCTTTTGACAACACATGAAGCAGACCTAAACTAGTTTTACCAAATGGAGTACCTATTGTAGCCAAGCTTTTCTATGTCATGATATCATGTTAACCTTAATGGTGGCCATACATCTGAGCAGAATCATACTGAGCACTGCCGTAGCCAGGCTGGGGTGACAAACTCTTTGTGTAAGTAGCCGGTGCACCACTAGGATGAGCCCCATAACCAGGCTGCTGGGTTGCCGCTGATTGATCATAGCCCGGCATGGTTGGCGGTGGCTGGCCATAACCGGCTTGGCCATAGCCTGGCTGGCCACTGGCCGGAGCGGTACCATATCCTGCATTTGGGGCATTATTACCATAGCTCCCATCAGTTGATACTCCCTGGTACCCATAGTTTGCATTGTTCGTGGCTGCCTGGTCACCATAGCCCGGCTGTGAGGGTGGGTATTGTCCGTATCCTGTCGGTGGGGCACCTTGTTGAGGATACGCGGGTGCGGGCTGTCCGCCTTGGCCATACCCAGGAGCAGTCTGACCACCATGTTGCGAGTATCCAGCAGGCTGCTGATTATACCCATCTACAGTACCAGAGCTTGGGCCATATGGCTGGCCATAAGAAGGCGGTGGCTGTGCTGGAGCACCAGAACCATATGGATATGACTGAGGTCCACCGGATCCATAGGTCGGTGTAGGCCCATGGTACATAGAATCTGCTGGCTGATTAGCTCTTGGCGGGCCATATGACTGTGGCACTCCCTGAGAGCTAACATCATATGGCGGCTTACCATAAGGTTGCTGTCCATAGCCTGACGGTGGCCCACCGGCTTGTTGGGAATAAGCACCTGATTGAGCACCCGTTGGTGGTTGTCCATAGTATTGGTGATTGGGGGCTTGACCATCATATTTTGGCTCATCATACCCATGTCCATAGGTCGGCTGGGCAGGGGCTGATTGTCCATATGGAGGTGGCTGGCCATACATTGGTCCTTGAGGCTGGCCATAATGGTAATTTGAAGATGGAGGAGCTTGGGCAGGAACATTTCGGTGGTTGGCCATCAATTGGTCGGCCTCCTTGACCATAGTAGTCATAGCTACCTGGCGGAGCAGAACCACCAGGCCTTTGTTCCCAGCCAGAGCCAAAGCTGCTTCTTGGTGGAGGCTGTTGGGAATAACCACCATATGGCTGGGATGGATATTGCTGGTTTTGCGATGGGTACATACCTCTCTGTTGGTAGTCATAGCCACCACCCATCTGTGATTGGGGTGGAGCACGAGGGCCCCATTGATTTGAGGTAGTGGGGCCACGAGCACGGAAACTTTGCTGGTTATACCCACCTGAGAGAGATGATGGCCTTGTTGGAACCTGATCAAAATAAAAATTTAATGAGATAAGATATAAAATATAAACTAAAACTTAAACCAAGCTTCAAGCCATAAAAATATCCCCCAAGTCCTATAAAAGATCAAAACTTCAACAGCATAATAAAGATAAAAACATAACTCAAAAATTAATCAGTGACAAAAGAGCTCAAAACAAAATTCTTAAAAACAGAGATTAATTGGACAGGAAAAAAAAGCATGACAAATACATATCATCATTCTAATGAGAACATTTATATATATATACAGAAATAAACACAATAACATACACATGAAGATGGTAGACACTGCATGAAGATTCAAAGTTGTAACAAACATGACAGACAACTGTCTTACTAGAAAGAAACCTGAAAAACACAGTCAAATTTATCCATCTCAACCAAAACATGCACCATCAACAACAAATGAATATCATCACAGCATAAGACAATACAGGAAACAAAAGCATTACATGCATCAGATATTGCTAGTGAAGTCTAAAATTATTCATAAGTCTACACATTAAATTATGATGTTATTGTGCAGCATAAGCTCGAATAATTTACAATAATCCTCACAATTTTTAGATAGAAGTACATCGCCTTCGATTGATGCTTCCAAAGCAGGAACACAAGGTCAATCAAAGTTCAAATGTGCAAAAATCAAACAATTCATACAAGACCCATCAAAAATTGAACCATATAGCTTGAAATAAACAAATGAGCAGAAGAAGATAAGAATCAGTCAGTTATGGCTAAAAAAAGGGAAATGCATCATCACATGAATACTCGTTCCTGATAAGCTTCATAAATAGAATATATTATTGCCATAATCAGAAAATCAGCTTGAAGATTTGTTAGGGATACAACAGTAACCAGTGAAACATAGAGGCATGCAGGTAGCATGTAAGGAAGGTCAACTGATATTCAGTTATCACTCATCAAATAGCAGAAAAAACTACAAAATTCAGGAAGACAGTTTACCATGTTGAAGTTTAGCATGGGAATATTTTTCATAACCATAGGACTGAACACTCTTAAGCTAGGACATGAATCAGAGACCAAAAACAATAACATATAAACAACTCTAACCCCTTATTGTGATGCCGCTCCAACAATAGATCTTAAAATAGGCAAAGCAATGGCTGAGTTTTACATCAAAATTCATGCGAACTACTAATCAAAATGTCACTAGATATGGAAGCGGATAAGCATTAGTATGAAACTCTAAAGATCAGGTAGTACTTAAATACATTTATGAAATGCTCTCTGAATGTTTCTGCATGCATTAGGTACTCAACTTTGAAAGTAAAAGTTTCAATGAAGACATGTTTCAAGGATTCATTATTTTGGAAGTATATGGCACGAGCATGAAAAATTCTGGTCACTGCTAAGGTTATGACAATGCTCTTGTGCGATATGAATTTGTATTCTAAGTCTCAAAGCAGTCTTACCAACTATTTGAATATCCTGCAATGGCAAGAGTTAGTGCCTGATATCCTTCTTCTGTAGATGATATTGAACAATGGAATTTTTTGCTACACCAGTAACCAATGTTGACCCCATGTGAAAGGTAAAAGCCACATCTGCATTATGAAAGCCAACCAATTCCAAATTGGCACCTTCAGAATGAATAAACCATGGTAACGGGCATCAAGTGAGTTTCACAAGGATCATGCAAGTATAGCGCAAGCCTTGTTAGATTTTATTCAGACAAAAGCTCTCATTCTCGAAGCATGGACGAATTTGCATGGAATTTTCACTTCACTCAGCTTAATTAAAGGTCATCAGCTCTAAAGATTTAGGACATTTCCAGGATGAAGAAATCTAAACAACACTTGAACACAAAACACGACGCTATATGCAAAGCTATGAAGCATACAGAGAACAGACAACATTGCATGTACATGTTTAAGGCTTTGTGTCTTAAAGCACATATCTAGGGAAACTATGGAAGGCATACTACATTGCTGGTGCAAAAACAGATATATTGAATGAAAAACAAATCATGAAAATATAAATGATAAAACCTAATGAACATGGGTAATTCTAAGGAATTCAGACAAAGGCAACTTATATTCATGTTACACCAGCATGTACACATGCACTACAAAAGAAATAACACTTGCTCCAGAAAATTTTCATGACATGTAGAGATTTTGCAGCCATTTAGAACCTATGCTTCTGTCCATGCAATTAATTTTTGGCATATAGTGAGCACACTTAATCTTCAAGTTGCAAAAGAAGAATTTGAAGTCAAACACTAGCATCTGAATGGAACTTCCTCAAATTCATCAAATAATTACATCCATTGAAACATGCCGTGTTCAACATGTAAGCAGGGTATACATCATATCCAAGCACAGACCAGAAAAAATCATGAATCAGTCACAATTTTACTTCAGAACATCAAGAGAACAGTAGGTTAAAGTGTCTGAAGTATACCTCTGACAGCCTCAGTCTTCTCCTGCTAATTCAATAAGTCAATAAAAAATTACAACACAACCGAAAAACAAATTTAACCGTCTAGTAAAACAACTGAATTCTTGATACCATAGACTCCAAAAGAATCATAATACTTGACTTTTCTCATTTTAATACAGGTAGACATTGCTTCATCCAGATTAAACAGTACCAGTCATTTAATTCCAAAACAGCTGGCATTCCATAATATCTAACTGCTAGAACAGATGTAAGATTTCTTGCACCCACTATCTAAACTGCCCATGCTAGACAGACTCAAGTAAATAAACTTAGTAAAATACAACTTTTAACATGCCACATCTAAGGCTCCCTTAAAAAATTTGAAAACACGAGTCAAAATCAATACTCCAGACATTATTTCCATATGGAACCAAAGCTACTAGTTTGCTAACACTGACCGTGTACCCAAAGATTTTATTTGCGCGCCATTTGGTACTTTGGGTTTAGAAACAGATGCACAATTCTATTCAAATATAAATGCAGCTATGAAGTTAGCGACAGGGCATATCTACAATTAATGAGCAATCAAATTATATTTTGGGATAGACTTATCCTAAGAAACTGAAATAATAAAATCATATTTCAGCACAACCAAAGATATGTGGAACCAATGTCCAGTGTTCTGCAATCAATTTGTTAAATTGTACCCTCATGTTAAAATTAAGTAAACCATCTCCTTGAAGTCTAGGTTCACTGTTCACCAGAGTACATGCCACTCTAGAATTACTCGAATAAATGCAATGAAAATTTTAGGATCTTTCTTAGTTTTGCACTTCAGAAACTTATGACAGAAATTTGTAATATGCAAAAGTAAAACCTATCAGAGTTACCAGATCACATAGGTATAAAAAAATTAGACAAAAAACACTAATGTAACGAAAGAATAACTTGGGAATAGAAATTGTCAACCAAGTCATAAGTTTTAACCATAGGAGAAAGTGAAGGAAATCAATAAAGCACAATTTGACAAAGAATTATTAAGTTCAAGGTATACATTGTGTAATTCTACATTTATACTGAGTTCTGGTTACAAAAAAGGATAGGTTTGTGGATGTCAACCTAAGCATATGGTCCAATGATATCAGTTAGCTGAGATTGGCTTATATCGGCACCAAACCTAAAGGTCTACCACCTTGACTACAGTGTCACAAATGTTAAACCAATATAAACCAATTAAAAATCAGTTATTTATCATAACCTACACATGACCATTAGATTACATACTAACTAAAAATTCTACGAAACTATATCACATCGAGTTGAAATATATGTACACAACCACTAAATATCACAATGGGCTGTCTGCAAACAATTATAATGAAATGTCCCAGCAGAATATTAAACATGCAGATTAATCCAGATTAGACATTGAATTCATGGCTTTATTGATAAACAAAGTTGTACATTGATTTTTTTTTTCTCACTAGAGATGCAGGAAAATGCAAGAATACCTTCTACACAACCTAATTAATTTCCATCCATGAACCTAAAGGAATAAGGAACAATTATGTGAAAAGCTAAAAAGTATTAGCAACGGTAACATAGCATAACACCGTTGATAGTTACCAGCAACCACATCACCAATTACCAATAGATAGCATATACCAAAAAGAAAATTCAGAATTAAGATATATGCTAGATGAATAGGTTCTATGAAGTTACCTGGTTCAAAACATCTTTGATCAATTCTTTTGCAACCTCAATTTGTCTTTTGTTTCCAGTTACCCGGACAGTCCTCTCCTTGGATAAATCACCTTCAGGAAGATGTTGTGGTATTAACTACAACACAAGTAAGAACTCCATAAGCATCAAGGAAAATATATATGAATAGAGTGTCAGGTACTAGGAGGAATGGAAGGAAAAATATTTAATGCATCTAACATAAGATGGGAACAAAAGATACCTGAATACGAGCACCTGATTTAGTTTGCAGATTCTTGATTGTTTCACCACCCTTCCCAATTACCAATCCTACCTGTATAATACAGAGTGGCACCATGTTACTGGAAACTAACTGACAATATTTATATGTGCACATCAGAAGAACATTGACCTTCTCATTCGGAACTTGTATCTCAACTTGCTCAGCACCAGTTTGTGTGGTGTCAAAACCACGTGCCACAAGTGAAGGAGAACCCCCAGCATCAGCCTAGTAAAACAAATTGTTAGAATAATTAGACTTGGAACCTAATATTGACCACTAAACAGTAAAAGCAACAGAAGAATAGAATATAAATAAAAAAACAAATATCATATGCAGAAAACCTCAGCAATAACAGCCTTAATCAGCCGTTCAGCCCTGTTGATATCTTCTAGTTTCCCTATAAGTTCCACAGGTCGAGTTGCAGAACGTGGATCAGCATCAGCATCCCTTGTGATTTGAATCTTTGCCCCAGAATTGATTTGCAAATTCTTGATTGTTTCACCAGATTTACCAATGAGAACACCAACCTAAGCAAACAACATTCATGATCAATTTCTGAAATGAAAAATGTGATCCCCATGGAGAAAACACATCAAACATAAAAACTATAACTAGTATGATCACCAGATTGATTTGCACTGTTAGTCATATTCTACTATTTTAAACCTAAAATAAAGACCAAATTCCTAAACAAGTTGCAAAATCAGCTCTTGCTAAGACTAAAACCAAGAAAATGGGAATGATTTTTCATCAATGGTCCATAGAATTTTATAAAGGACAGTCAGAACAAGCATAGAACACCACTGCACTCGTGTAACCCTGCTCAACATTACATGGTCTCAAGTAATTTATCCTGATACTGTAAATTTTATTACTACAAGCAATCCTGTCAACTACCACAATACATATGCTTGTGCAAAGCTTCACACATACAAATCAAATCCATTAAACTTTGTCACTTATTAATAAGGTGTAATGCCACACTTGTTAACAAGGATATGAAGAAATCCTACCAATTATAATGCTGAGAACAGTGTATAATAATAGACAAATAGGGGGTTAGAAATTATGTTCACCTAAAACTATACATCCAGGCATCTGGGCACCACTCAACAGGTAGCCCCTAATATAAAACAAATATTATGCGTATGAATAACTTGCATGATTGACCAACAATTAAAAATTATCAGAACAAGAAGTAACAAAAAGGGCATCAAAAGAGCACATAGAGAGCACCTTGTTGCTTGGAACTTCAATCTTGCGAGACGTTGAAGCCCCATAAGCAGAAGGATCATTGCCTTCCTCTGAAACAAGAGAATCAGGATTCTGAACATCCTCAGCATTCTCCAGCTCCACATTCTCAGCTGAAGATAGTTGTCCATTCCCAACTGCAGGGGCTTCCAGCTCATGTGCCTCGTTTGCTCCATCAACTGCTGCATCAACAAGAGGAAAAACATTGCTTCTTTTTCTTTCCCAACCTCTACATTAGCAGATAATAAGCTAAACTAACCTAAATCCAGACCTTTTTCTCTTGAAATAAACAACATGGTAATTTAATAAACAAAGAGACAAACACTGCCGATAAAAAACAGCATACAAGATACCCTGAGCTTGAAGCCCTAAAACAACGAAACCACCATCTGTAACCAAGACATATCACAATAGATCTCCAAAACGACAATCGCAGTAAATTTGAAAAAAAAAAAAACCCTAATCACCAGCCAAACATGATACACCAAAGATCAGGCAAACAAGAACACACAATACCTGCACCATCAGCATCGCCATCCACACGCTGCCGCTTCGCTTCACTCTCGCCACCATCATCCTCCTTCGAGGCCTCATCGGCAGGCGCCTCCAATATCGGAGCTGGGGCCGACTCGTCCACCTGGGGCTCCAGTTCCTCATGTTTCCTCTTGTGATCCGCCGCTAAGGAAGCCTCATCCTCCTCGGGCTTCTTGGGACTCTCCTCTCCGTCTCGAGTCTCGGGCGCCGTGGCGATGGGCTCCAGCGCTGAGGTGATGGGCTCTGGCGCCGTGGTGATGGGTTCCGGCGCCGAGGCCGAGGCATCCAGGTCGGTGGGTGGGGGGATCTCGGCGGCGGCGATCTCGGGCTCGGCCATTGGGAGGAGATCTCGAGGGTTTGTGCGATGAATTAGGGATAGGGTTTTAGAACAAAGATAGAGAACAAATAAAAGGGGAACAAAGAGAAGTGATATTTATAAGGGGACTATTTATAGCTAGGGTTGTTGGTGTTGATGGACTGGGCCTTTTTCTTTGTAGCTGGGCTCTTTATTTTTATTGTTGGGCTTTTCTTGGGCTTGATTTCTTGGGTTTTTTTTAAAAAAAATGTTGCTCCCTGAAACATAATGAAATTACTTTGGGAAGGCAAGTAAAATGGAATTTTTATCCGGTAGACTCGGTTCTGTGGTAACTACCACGGAACCGTGACTCAATTTTAGCCATGGATTTATAAATTTTATTATTTTTTATTATATAATCTAGGGATATATTGATAATTATCTTAAAAAATTCATGCTCTTTACTTTATGAGTTATTAAATCGAGGCAATCCAACAGATGAGGTTGAATCACATCTCGGTTCTATGATAACTATTATGGAACCGGTTCCGTGGGATCATCTCTCAGTAAAATGGGCCATTTTCGGAGGATGGTAACTCTTTCGCTTGACAAGTTAGAGATTGAGAGTGAGCGGATCAACTTGCTCTTACAACATTGGTTGGGATGAGTGGATTGTTAGTTTTGTAAAAATAAAAAAATAAATAAAATGATTCATTTGAACTGTAATAGTGTCCAGCTAACTACATTGCAAGAAAAAAATTTTATGTAAAAATTATTTAAAAAATAACATTTTTAAGAAGGTATATTAGAAATTATGGTTAGTAAGTACTTGGATGTAGTATATCTCGGCACACAAAAACTCAATTTCTCATGCTTCCCATGTAGAGAGACTGATAAGTCATTTATATTGGCATAAATATGTTTCTAAATTACAAAGAGTTAGTATAGCGATCTTAAGTGGAACTTAATTCAATTTATTATACTATTCCAACTAGTGAAACTTGGTCGTGACCTTCCGTATGAGCTTTTTGAAGTGCCCCATAGAAGGGGTGGTGCTTTAGAGCTCATTGATGCACGATCTCAGGCTATTAAAGTAAAAATAACATGTAATTTATTTGAGTTTTTGAACTATAAACTTTGTTTGCACTGCTTGCAATTTTATTTATTGCTTTGAGAACATTAATTGACAAGTCAAATTCATTGATACAAGATTGTTATATTTGGAGCTTGTGGAGTAAGCAACTCAAACACAAGAAGAGCATGACAAGGCCTTACTGCGAATGAAGCAGTTATATACTATGAAACTATGGGGTGAGAAAACATAAAATGCAAGGTGTATGGAGTAGGATCCCATGGATTTATTTTTTTCATCTCTAGTGATATCAAATCTTATTTACCGGTACATCATCCAAAGGCGGTACAAACTAAGATTAGAGAGTTGCATCAAACAATCATTCAATTACAAGATAATAATAAAAAGTTTTAACAGAGTCTGCTTGAAAATGAGAGAGTAGAGGGACTAATATCTAGAGGAGATGATGCGCTAGCTGAAGGATATGATGGTGCATTTCAAGACCAGGATCCTTCAACGCTCGCAATTTATTAATTAGGACTCACAACAATTTATACTGATGATCATGATGTTGGTCATCTAAATGACCTATAGTATTATTTGTCTTTCACAATAATTTATTTTTGTTTTGATCTTTTTAAACTTGAAAACGAATTAGAAATAGAAATTAATGGATTTGAAGTAGATTAGAAATGGAATTTTTAATGTCTTAATTCATTGCTAAGTTGTTTCTAATTTCAAAAATAGACCTATTTATGGTGTATGTGCCGCCCATCTCTGCAAATAACATATTCATCTACATATTTTATAAATCTCATATTTTTACATATTTTTACTTATATACTGTTGAGTTAAAGTACTGAGGACTATCACAATCTTCTTTGGGTTAATTTGCATGTTTAACTTAAAAAAATCATATAAAAATAACTAAACATAAATAACTAACATAATTAAGTATTTCACCTACTTAATGAATAATTTAACCAATTAATCATAGTGGCATATATATAAGAGAAAAAACATGGGCAAAAATACACACAATTATATTATTCATATATACAGTTCCCTTAAGAAAAAAATTGTACCCATAAATGCCGTTGGCTTCTCTCTCCCTTCTCTCTCTCTCTCTCTATATATATATTAATATATATACATATCTCTCTGTACATATATAGATACATAATTAAATTGATATATTTTCACTTTATCATGAGATTTATAAATAAAGAAAGCCATCAACATCTCTAATTTCATTCACTGATTATCTAACACATACAAACATTAACAAGTTACAAACACCAAAAGGTGAAAAAAGTTAATTAATTACTCACATTATTAATCAATCTCTATTAATATCAATCAATCATCAAACACTCTGAAAACTCTCTTTGATCTTCTCCCAACTTCTTGATGATGATGATGTTTATTTCCTTTGCCATTAATCTTAATAACTTCCATACCATGATCACCAATAGGCAAAATCACAGACTCAACATGAACTCCTCTCCCTCTCAATCCTCTCACAACTTCATGACCACATGATGATGATGATGATGATGATGATGATGATGATGGTGATCTTCTTCCTCCATTGTTCATGACCACAACCACTGATGGACCATTAGGATTCATGCTCAACTCCAAACCTAAAAGCAACAAACTCAAAGCACAACCTTGATTATGATGATGATCATTATTAATGACTACAAAGTCAATGTTGTGATACTGTTTGAGTACTTCACAAGGGTTGCCAAGTTTAAGGTCAACAACATGAGACAGATGGAGGTTTTGAAGGTGAGTTTTGGTTTGTTGGAGGGTTTGGAGAGAAGGACGAATGCAGAGGAGAAGACCTCCTGTTTGTTTTGCAGCAACTGCAAGGGCTAAGGTTGATGGGGAGATGGGAACAGAGGAGATGTCTGCCATTAATTGAGCTTGGTTTCCTGCTGCTAAAGCTGATATAAACTCCATGGATTTTGGTTCAAGAACCACTGAGCTGTTGTCATCTTCTTTGCACTGTAAATAATTAACCAATTTAATCAATAAACTAAATCATGCATGCATGCATGCATGCATCCATGAGTACGTGCATGGCAAAACTAGAGAGCTGAAAGAAAGGACAAAAAGATATAAAAAAGAAAAACAAAGAGAAAGAGAGAAAGGGAATAATACCAGTTGAAGAGTATGCATGTAAGCTTGCATGGCATGCAAAGGTGACCAAACCATTGTCAAATATATATATATATATATGTATTACAATCTCTCTTCTTCTCAAATAAAATCTGAAACACTTGCAAGCAAAGTATATCAAGTACAAGCATTCACCATGAAACCAGAATAAGCACTCCCTTTGCTTATTTATAGCATAAAATTAATATAGCTTGAAAACTTTTTCAAAGTGTGTTTGGTTTGCACTTTGCAATGAACTCCATTATTAACATGCACAAGCATGTGAAGTCCAATCCTTTTTTTTGCTTTCTTTTGTTTTCTTTTTGCATAAGATATGTATGGAATACCTTCAAGTTTCAGCTGGTTCAACAGCAGCCTTTTGACACTTGTTAAGAGGATGTCAATGGTGGTTGACACGTGTGAGGTGTTTTGCTTGTTTGACTCTTACATCATTAATGGTGCTTCACACGTGTTGGGTTTTGGATGGTGTGATGAGTTGGTGAACCAACAATGAAAAACCAAAAGTTTGGGGACCATGGCATGTGACTATGCCTTTACATCTTTATTATTTTGTGTGTGTACGTGTGGATGTGTTGGTTCTAATATGGTTATGTGTAAAGGACCTAAAGGTGAAAGATATATACATCCATATAATACATTTAATAATGGGTTGGTTTCATTTAAAATGAGTGGGTGTATTAAAAATTTTAATATTTAAGATATTTTTGATTTATTTTGATATTTGTCTGCCTGTATGTTTGATATTTTAATATCACAAGATTTTTAACGTTGAAGCAATTACCTCTATTTACTGTAATAATTTAAATTTATTTAATGTGTGTATATATATATAATGCTTAGGAAGATGTTTTATTTACTCCAAATTGATATGTGCCTTCTATGTCTTATCCTCTTCTCTTTATTTTTCAATTTTTCTCTAATTATAAATTTTAGTTAAATTGACATAAATATCTCTACAAAACTCTATTATTTATAACCTCATTTTTTTAAGGAGGTTTTGATATTTAAATGGTAAAATCTAAATCTCTCACATGATTATTATAAGATTTATAATACAATTTAAATATTGAAAAATGTACCTTCCACTCTTTCATGCTTGAAATTTACAATCCTACCATTCATAAATAATTAATAATAATAATAATTTTTGTTTTGAACAGTCTTATTTCAGTGAAATATAGTTCTGAATTTTTTTTTCTTTTATGAAATCATCTCCAAAAATATAGTTCTGAATTTACAATCCCTATATCTTCTTTTTTTTAATGAGTAATCCAGGTGTTGTTCTTAAAATACCTACTTGCTAACGAGTGTTACTATTATTCATTATTCAAAATATATTGTCAGAGCTATTGTATTTTGAAGTTTTTTTTTTAAATTTAATTTTTTTTATTAAAAATGAGCAATTAGACTGCTAAAAAAAACAGCGTACACAAACCTCAATAGAATAAGAGAAAGTAGGATCAGCGCACACGTGAGTGCTAAAATTACCTGCACACAACTATTACTCACACTTCTAAAAATGTGCCAATCACCTGTGATTCAAACTTTCAGCACTTATAAAAAAATTTAATTAAAGACTCCAATAAACCACTTCGTACGTTGAAGTTAAAACAACACTATGATAAGAAAACCTGCTTATAACTTCACAAGTCAACTTTTGCAAAACAAAACACTCTGAAGTGAAATGATCCACTTCTGATTTCACAAATATCAATTTCATGAAACAAAAACCACTCTAAATAAGCAAATGGACTGAGTTCATAACAACATATACTCTCTCTCACACACAATGCACAAATTGACCATTTTCATAAACACAGACTCACTAACTAAAATTGATGAGCAATATTAATTGATGGATACATGCATACAAACCTTCTAGCATAAATGCACAATCAATAAACAACCAAGCATGGCACTAAACAGAAATAAAATACACAAAAGTAAATCAAAATAATACATCTACAAAATAGAGATATTGGAATGACAACATCCATGCCAAGATTCTCAACACCAAGAACACTTAAATAAAAATGTAAATTATCTTATTACTATTTATACTCGATCATATTCCTAACACTTATCCTGTAAACTGGATGAATCATGGATATTGCACATTATCGGAAAATACACATCTTTGTCAAGCCAAAACTCATCTTCTCATTCGGAATGACATACTTCACCCTAACTTCACCCTAACTTCACCCTTTTATATATCCCATCTTCCATATATTTCTTTCAGTATAGATTACGGAAAAAAAGAATAATGAAATGGAAAAGACAACATATCAAATTGAGATTTCATGGCAATTGAAGTCACTATAAGGGCATTTTGGAGATTTCATGTCACCTGTTACATGTTTTTTCAATTTAGGGTCTATATAAAGATACTAATAAGGAAGATAAAAACCTGCATGTCCTTTTAAATATCAGCAGGGCATGCAAGTCCTTTTTAATCCATACAAGATACTACAATAACTTTTCCTTCAATATTTGGTACTATGAGTTTATAATTAAACTCTGATCCTGTAATACAAAAATTAATTAGAATATTATTAAAACAATTGAAGGTTATGGTATGACCTCATCTCTATTTACATAATATTTACAGGTTTTGATAGCATTATATGAAAAATAAGATCATATTCATAAATCTATATCATGATATTAAACATAGTTTAATTGCAGTCAGTACACCGTTAGTTAAATTACAATTGAAATAGTTCCAGCATTAGACTGGTTAAAAGTTGAAACTAATCATCATGTTATATAATTTATAATATATATATATATATATATATATATAATTTGAATTAGGTTCAAGTATTAGAAATTATTAATTAAAATGTTGATCAATTGTTCACCTTTCAAAACAACAAGCAAGGTTATGATAACTTCATCTCTACTAAAGTTGGTATTTATAAAGTGTGATGTACCTAAAATATAAAAAATGCAAACTATACTAATACAGTCATTTTGGTAGCTTATATAATTAGCAACCAAATGTGTGCTTTCAACTTGTTTATGTCTTTTCTTCTCATTCCATAAAATTGAAATAAACAACTAATGGCACCAACCATAAATTAAATATGAATGGAAAAAGGTGAAATTGGTGAGCATAATTACAATATTGTACATACTTAGCAATTTATATCCATAGCACATGATGCTCAGTAGAAAAATTAATCAGATTTTGGATAAATAAATGTAAGGGGTTCTAGGGCTTACAAAGTGATGGGATACCTCCCAAATATTTTACAATTTGTATCATGGAGCTACTTTCTTCCTCTGCATCTACTCAATGTCTTTCACAGCATCCTGCACCAATAATGGCAGAACTTTATTTCCACGAACATTGTAAATTAATGGAGTTCTTTACATGCCTGAATGTTTTTAAGCTCACAAAACTGGACAAATATGAAATATATTGCCATTAAGTAATACATTCCTCTGCGAACCTATTCTTACACTGAAATCACAGTCAATGAGCATTTCTTGATACTGTTCTCTTGACAATATCAAGAAAACACAGTTTAGATCACCAGAGTCAAACATGGACATATTCTATTCTCCAGAGAGAAGAATTTAAAAAGCATTCAACATTTATTTGAGCTTTAGACATGCAGTCATCTAGGTTAAGTAACAACCACTTTATATCAGAAATTTTTACAGATGTCTCATGCAATTAAGCAGCAAATGATTACCTTTGCAAGCCGTGTGACATAGGTTGCAGCCAATGCAGTAGCTAAGAGGCCTAATCCGAGTGTCCATAATTGGTTATTTCCTCCAAATACACCAAATTCTGACTCATCTTGCTGCAAGAAGAAAGAAACCTAGTCATGTCTTCTTCAATTTTCCATGACCATTTAACTTCACCCCAATATCCTGTTTTACTATGGGAATGATTATTTACACAAGTGGAATGCAAAAGTGATTACAAGTAAATTACTAGACTAAAAGTGAGTTTGCTACAGATTGCTCCTTTTTTTCCCTTTCTGACATATGATTTTCTATTCTGCTTATATAATATTTCCATACAAGCTTGCTCATAGAAGTGAAACTTAGGAGTTTTGCAATGTCATGACAAAGCAATAAATTTTGCATAAATTGGATTCCCTTTGCGGAAAGTTCTAGCCAAATAAAACAAATATTTGGAGCTCTTTCACCAAGAAATTGGTGGAAATGGGTCAAGAAGAGTATAAAATGTCACATTGAGCAGGGTCATGATAAACTAAAGAAACTATAGTAACTATAACGAGCCTTGAAGAAAACAAAGTAAACAATGGATATGCATATTACTATAATATAGGATCAGCATTCAAGAAAAAAGAATGGAAATTTTGTTCTGGCTCTTCATAGGTGGGATACTTACAATGATGGCTCGTCCAAATGCACCTGCACTCACATATGCCCATGTCCCTGGAAGCATGCCTAACCAACTGAACAGAAATTAAAGTTTAGTACTCAGTGTTGTCAAAAATGTTGGCGTTCAAGATGTAAAACAGCCATTTAGAGATGTTTAAGCAAATATTCATTCACGCGTTTTGGATTGAACAGAAAAGGCCTTTTCCCCTTCTTTAATAAATCAAATCCACAAAATACAATTTCATTATTTCATTAAAAGAATAAGATCCAGACAATGAAATAATAATTCTAGTAAAATAAATTGTCACTAGTACATTCTTTCTTGAAAATAAATAAATGGCCACATATCACCCATTTTAACATAACACTTTGTCAAAAGTCAGCCTCAAATCCACAACATTTGGGAATTAACGAAAGACTGTATTTTCATATGAAACCACTTAAGAAACAGAGAATTTGTTCAAAGGTATTCTTTCATCATTATTTGTGCATGTGTATGATCATTCACATAATTTCTCCTTAGTCTGTTACTTCCCGTTTCCCTTTTTCTCTTTATTTGCTTAAAAGTTCTCTTAATTTTAACATTCTCCGAGACTCCAACAAAAAAGAAAGCAGTATTCAGTGTGGTATTGAATCAATTACTCTGATATTGGAAGAATATAAAATAATGATCAGCAGTAAGATGTAATAAAACCCATCAACAAACTGACCTGCCCAATACATATGGGACAAACTTCACTGAAGTCAGCCCATATAGATAGTTTCCAAGAGAAAATGGAAGTAAAGGACTCAAACGTAGAAGGGTAACCACTTTGAAACCATTCTCTCCAATAGCTTTGTCAATTGCCATAAACTTTTTGTTTCCTTTGACCATTTTAAGAATGCGTTCTCGAGCAAAATATCTAGCAATAAGAAAAGATGCACTTGCGGCCAACTTAAAAAGAAGGCAAGAAAAATATAGTAAGGACTCAAAGCTGACTGATAATTTGCATATGCCAACACCAGCAAAATGAGAAACACTGCTTAAAGTAACTTACTGTCCCGCTGATAGAAACAATGATGGTACCTGTAAGGGTACCAAAAAGAAGACCTGCTGACATAGTCAAAGGGATGGCAGGGATTGCAAGAACCTAACATGGTATGAATAGCTTAAGATTAGCTCAAGCAATTATAACATCCTCATATGGATGAAATAAAATCTCCAACTTTCTTTGCCATATGCATTGTGCATTTACAAATCTTCACAGAAGTCACATGGTAAGGCTGCATTATAACAGGTACAAATAGTGTAGCATAAATCATTTGTCACATTTCCTCATCAAAGATTAAAAAAAAAAATATATGTTTATGACTCCAAAATAGAACTAATGGCCCTTTTAAGAAACTAAAAAAAAGTAAATTACCCTGATTTTGTGTTTCTTTTTGTGCATTGATTTTAGGTGGCAAACATCAAGCAAATAAAGCTGTCCTCCTAAACAGTAGACAAGGCTGCCATCTAATGCAATGTCCTACACATTAGCAGCTCTATAATCTGTGTGGCGCAGTTCAAGAAAAAAGAGTGTTCTGAAAACAAATATCTACTAAAATCTTATTCTTTTTATCTTTTTTTTTTTTTACTTTTCCTTTATTATTTTTTTTTGGTTGCCAAAAGAGTTTTTTTCTATGCCAGAGTTAATGAAGGGCATACATTATCTGTCAAGTCTTTCAATAATTTTTGTTCTGATATTTCTACTATTTGCAGAGAAGACAATATAACTAAGTAGATATGATTCAAACTGGAAAAAGATTCAAACAAACAAATGCTTTTAATTGGTACACTATCTTACCTCCAATCCAGTATAAACAGCTACAAACAGAGCGTATCCTGCAGGCCCATAACCTACACAAATAAACCCGATAAAGCTTAAAAATAAATCAAATTAAGCAATCTGTTCTTCCAAAAAGATCAATTTTTCAATGGTGAAAAAAGAAAAAAATCTCAGAGTCCATGAAGCAAGTTCTAATTCCACATTTCCCAATAATCGAAATAAACAGGAAGGAACTCAAAACTACCTTCGATGAACACAGAGAGCTGATTGAGAAACGCGTTGATCTGTTCCTTATAGAGAAACCCAACAGCCCCAACCCCTCCGATGAGTCCAACAAGCAAAATCCCAGCCAGAACACTGCCGGCGGCGACGGTCTCGCCGCCCAGGCCACCCTCGGGGCCGTCAGGGCCACCAGGGCCATCGGATCCGCCCTTGGAGTTATCAAACTTGAAGCTTTGTGGGACATTGGAGGAGGCCTTGCGGAGAGTGGGATTCTTGGTCTCCTTGAGTGAGGAGAGAGGGCGGAAAGAGGGGAACCGGCGGGTGCGGATGGTGGAGAGAGGGGAAGAGAGGAAGGGGAAAGGGAGGTGAGGGAGAGGCGACGAGAGGAGGAGAGGGATCATTGGAGGCAATGGAGAGGGAGGAGAGGAGGAGAAGGAGTGAGAAGGGACGCCATGAAGCATAGGATTGGGATGTGGAATTTGGGGGATCGAGAGCGAGAGCGAGAGCGAGATCGATGGAGGGAAGCCACTCGAACATATCGAAGGAGTAGCTTAGCCAGGCCTTTGGGAGAACATGGTTTTGCCACGTGGCCTTACTTCTTTTTACCAATTAGGTAGTGACACGTGGTTATTATATTATATATATATATATATATATATATATATATATATATAACCTACTTATTTGGTGACTCAATTTTTTTTAATTCCTATTTTTTTCATCATTCAACTAAAAAAAATAAAATATTCTAATTTGGTCACTAACATGAAAGTCTTCTCTTTTAGATAAGTCATTCATGCCAACAATATTACGATGATGCTAATTACCTCACTTGCCACTTGTTATCTGTTATTGATATAGTAGGATTATAACCTTATGTTGTTGAAGTGGTTAGTAAGATGATAATTCATGTCAGCATCATCATAAACGCCGTTGGTACAAGTGACTCAATTGGAAAAAAAAAAATTTAAACGTTAGTATTCAGTGGCTCAAATAAAAAAATTTTTGAAAATTTGAGTGACTAAATAAGAAGTTTATTCTATATATAAATCATTGTTAATAAATTATTTTATAAATTAAAAACAAAAAGTAATAGTTCTCATGTGCCTTATTGTTAAAGATATCTCATATTCAAATTTTTAACGACATATATACATTAAGAGATCGTTAACACTTTCGTATTTATTTGTCCTTGAAATCCATTCAAAGGAGATGCATGTCACATTAAAAACTAATTGAGGGTTAAATTAACATGTTTAAAAGCTTTTTATTTTTTACATTTTAAATATTTGATGTGTTTACTTTAACAATAAAATACATAATAGAAATTACCAATAATCTCCACAAGAACAAACCCCGTTCTCCATGTGATGAAAAACATTAGCATCTCTTAGCACAACCTTCCTCCCATAAACCTTTGTCACCAATTTCAAAGCAGTGTGACAATCACCACACACCCTTAGATTCTTGAACACCCTTATCAAAGCGCCACGTGGCAAGACCACAAGCCCAAAAGCCACAGCCAACTTCTCACTATGATAAGCTAAGCCCATTTCCCCTTCCTCCCCGACATCCTGCAAGACGTTTCCCGTTTCCGCCACGTACCCCGTTTCCCGTATCCTCCCCATCATCTCATCCACTTTTGCGTAAATCTCCGCCGTCCGTGGATGCACGTGATCCTCCACGTGGAACACGTGCACAACGCCTCCAACCTCCATCCAGCTACACCCCGGCTCCTTACTCACTCCTCGCGCCTTCATCAACGCTCGGATCTTCGCCACGTCACCCCATCTCCGTATCTTGGAGTAAATGTTGGATAATAAAACGTACGGCACAGCATCATTTGGCGCAATCTTGAACAAAATCTCAGCCGCACGTTCCGCCACCTGGAGAGCGAATCCACTGTTGAGATGAACCCGGCAACCCGAGAGTAACGCCTTCCAAACCGTCGCATCCGGCTCGAACCGCATCCGGTTCATTAACCGAACCGCTTCCTCTATTTTCCCGGACCGGGCTAACAAATCGATCATACATGCGTAGTGTTCCGGTCCAGGCTCGATTCCATGAACCGGTTCCATTGACTCGAAGTAGGATCGACCGGGTTCGACCAAACCCGCGTGACTACACGCGAATAGTAAACCGATGAAGGTTATATAGTCCGGTTTAGACCCGGTTCGGATCATTTTATCATAAACATGAACCGAGTCGTGACCTCGACCGTTTTGAGCTAACCCGATAATCAGAGCCGTCCAAGTGATGGCATCGGGATATGGGATGAGATCGAAGATGAGCTCTGCGTCGTCGATGCAGCCGGTTTTGGCGTACATGGTGAGAAGCGCGTTTCCCAAAGAAAGAAACGAGTGGAAACCGCGTTTCACGCTAGTGGCGTGGAGCTGGCGGCCGAGTTCTAAGACGGTGAGCTCGGCGGAGGAGCTGAGGACGGCGGCGATGACGAAAGCATCGAGATTCACGCTGGAAGAGAGCATCTCGAGGAAGAGATCAAGGGATGCAGAATGAGACACGTGGCGGGCGGAGGAGGTTAGAAGGGAAGTCCATGCTACAACGTCTCTGTGAGGCATTTCGTCGAACACGTTGCGGGCGGAGTGGAGCTCGCCGGACTTGGCGTACATGTCGACGAGGGCGTTGCCGATGTGGGCGTGGCGTTGGAAGCCGGACCGGAGAAGGAGGGAGTGGATGGTTTGGCCGGTGAGGACGAGGGAGAGATGAGCGGCAGAGTTGAGAGCGGAGGGGAAGGTGAATTCGTCGAGTGGGAGGGCTCTGTGGTGCATTTTGACAAACAGGTGGAGGGCGTCGGAGTGGAGACCGGAGCGGGAGGAGGAGACGATGAGGGCGTTCCAGGAGATGGAGTCGTTGGGGTTGGTGGAGTTGAGGATGTGGTATGCGGCGGAGAAGTGGGAGCATTTGGAGTACATGGTGATTAGCGAGCTGAGAATGAAGGAGTTGGAGTCGAGGCCAGTGTGAATGGCGAGCGCGTGGAGCTGAAGACCGAGTGAGAGATTGCGCTGGGCGCCGCATGAGGCGAGGATGGTTGGGATGGTGTAGAGGTTGAGGGGTGATCCATTGGCGAGAAAACGGTGGAATTGTGTGGAGTTGGTGGTGATGGAGGCGGTGAAGAGGAGATGGGATCGGAGATGGTGGGAATGGTTGAAGGAGAAGGCGAGCATGCGTTGCGTTTGTGTGGAGGGAGGAGGGTTTTGTTGGGGCTTTTCGTCGAACAGGTGCTGGCCATTGTTGCTTGTTATATGAGTAGTGTTTAGGATTAAGAAGGTGAAATTGAATTTTTATCCTTAAGTCCTTTTAGATAAAAATATTTTAATTCTCATCCCTAATTATTTTTTGATTAAAAAAAATCAGGGAAGAAATCAGTGAAATTTTTAAAAAAAAAAAAATCAACTAAAAAACCACAATTGTATTTATGAAAAAACTTCCTGATACTACCTTTGTTTTTGATAAACAAGATTTGTTATTAATAGTTTATTATAAAACCCTTTTTTTATAAAAAAAATTATTATTAATAGTTTCTTATAGAAACTCCTCAAACTTTTGACATCAAATCCTCTACATTAAGTATTCATCCCATTGAGAAGACAGATTTGAATCCTAGTTCACGCAAGTAAAAGACACAGACATTGCATCCAACCTTAAAAAATGACTTAGTCCGCATTTGTTGAAAAAAAAAAAAATAGCCAACCGCTCATAACAACATCCAAACATGCATTTCAAGTCCATGGTAAATGATAAACCTGACAAAATTTAGACATTATATAATAATAAAACAAGCTGAATCTATATAACATACTACATTCTCATTAGGCCAACACTATGAATATCAATACAAATATCATCTCACAGTACAAAAGCAACTCCATTTGGCTCAAGACTTGTGGGATTCAGTCATATTTGAGATTTGTTTAGGAAATCGACGTCTTGAAACTAGGGTTTGTATGGATTGCAAGAGTTTCTGAAACTGGGTGCACAAATTTGCATGAATTGTCTGAGGCGTATGATTTCGGTTTCTAAGATTTCTCACTGCAGAATCAGTGGCAGCATTGATCTGTAAAACAATGGAAAAGGAAATTAGTAGAATACTAACTGGTGAAAGTGTAAAAAATGTTGTGAAAAATGTAAGGCTTGAACAATGATAATCATGATTTTCATAAGACAACTTTCTCAGCACAGTCAGCAAAATAAACCCTGAACAATGAAAGGGGACTTTTATATATTGCAAGAAATTATCCAACTGTATATAATATCATAACCTCAATCCGAAAACGTCTGCTTATCTTTTAAGTATTTGTAGATAATTCATAAACATTGAATTAAAAGATTGTAATGAGAGCCTTGATCTATGTTTCAAACCATTAAAGAAAAGAGATGGTCAGAAACTTGTCACAATTTTACAGTTTACTTTCCAGTGCATATAATAGCAAGGCAAGTTTTTGCTTAAGGATAAAATGTTTCAACTTTTGCACATAAGCTACAAAAACCTTGCCATGCGACTGCAAAAGAACCTAGAAAACTTTTCCCCAAATGATTCTGATATTTAAGGTTGTCCAACAACAAAATCTAAAGCAATACCATATGTCAACTTTGTTATCCTAAATATGGAATAACAGTTCCAAAACATTTACTTGAGACTAATGGCCACAGAGAAAGAAGGAAAAAAAAATAACTTTCATTAAGTTGATCTCAGTTTTGTATTTCAACAATCAAAGTAAAACACAACGACAGACTTTTTCTCACATTAATCCTTTCCTTCTCTCAAGAGTCTTTGGAATGACCACTTCAAATAGTTCAGAAAGAAACTATGGTGAAAAGACTACAGGACCAGACCCAACAATTTTATTATTTACGTAGTTTGTTTAATTTGATAACCGTAGTTTTGGAATGAGAACTAAAAAATATATACATTTTTGAAATACTTAGTCTTAAATGATAAGCATTAAAGATGGCATCAATGGTTGCGGACTTGATCAAATTTTAACTTTTGGCATTGCAGCAACTGGCAAACTGTGTGATGATATAAAAGAACTACTAGTCCGTCTTTAAATTTTCATTAGAATAAAAAAAAAACCACTCTAAGATAGACTTGCAGAAATTCAAAATTTATGGTATAACAATCCCCAAGCTTTTATTGAATTTACCAAGAACCTAACACCTACCTTACAACACATTAAAAATAACCACATCATACAAACCAACCATGTGGTTTGTGCGGAACAAATCACAAGTTTCTAGAGAGTCAAAACCCAAACACAAAAAAAAAAAAATAATAATAATAATACATGCCGTAATCTTCATACTATTTTTCTTCATCAATATTTTGAATAATTAAACTCTAGTCAAAAGAACAAAATTAGTTCACTTGCGTGGTCAATGAACACTTCATCATCATGCAACTAATAGCACTTCACAGCAGAACACTCCATAGACCTTCACTAATTTGTAACATAATCTCAGA
This sequence comes from Dioscorea cayenensis subsp. rotundata, assembly GCF_009730915.1. NCBI lineage: Eukaryota > Viridiplantae > Streptophyta > Magnoliopsida > Dioscoreales > Dioscoreaceae > Dioscorea > Dioscorea cayenensis. The sequence continues at coordinate 20,423,865 of NC_052474.1, forward strand.
AACAGAAAGAAGCCTAGCAAAAAATCTATTAAACTTCCAAAAGTTCAGCTCATTCTAATCATCACAAAGTAACCTTAATGTCATTCATCATATATATATATATATATATATATATATATAATGTTTGGGATTACAGAATTGCAGCATCAGGACAATGTCAAAGGTCTGTATTGCTTAAACAGTAAGGAGTACAACCAAAAAAGAAGAATTCAACTTGAAATAACAAAATAAATAAATAAATATGAATAGTATTAATTACCAATTGTGAAGAAACACTCAGAAATGCTTTGACAATCGGTACAATGCAAAACCTAGGAAGAAAAGAACACAAAAAATAAATAAAAATAAAAAATCCAGCTTTAATACTGCTAAAAAAGATATAGATAGAAAGAAAGAGAGCCATACATTCCTCTCCCTCCAGCTAGGGCGACTTCCGATGGGTCTCTCCACTCATCATACCTACAATGAAAAACTCAAAACAAATTATAAAGGAAGAGCATTTATAGGGTTTCAAGAGGGAAAGAGAAGCTGTGAGATGAAAGCATTACACCCAACCGTAGCGCCGGTCGAAGATGAGGCGCTTCGGAGGCCGGCTAACCGGCGTCAGCTCCTCCATTGTCGGCGCCGGCGAGCTCGCATCCATGGCTCCCGCTAGGGTTTCAACGGGAATTCTCCCTGGCCTTGTCCGTCTCTTTAAAGAAAAATAGTATATATTATTAGTCCAATTAAAATGAGAAAAACAGTTTTTTTTTTTTTGGTTTACATCCCTAAAATTATCGGTTATTATTATTATTATTATTATTATTATAATATATGAGGCCACATCATTGTAAACATTGGATTGTAATTCAACGGAGATGCGTAGTATCAAATGGGATGTTTAGTGACCTTATCAAAACTGTCCTACCATCAAATGCACAATATTTTAACAGATCACAGTTGTCACAGCTGATTTACATCCCCTTGAAAAAAAACTATAACCAACAACTAGCCTTTATTCAATTTAATACAAAGACTAGTTATTGTTCAAGTTTATTGTTGTACTTTCTCTCATATTCAACTGTTCCGTCTCTCACTTTGATTTTCTCATTTTTATTTTTTAATCTATATGAACATCAACGGAGATATATATATATATATATATTTGTTCTTTTCTTCAAATATTTGAAAATTTTATTTTATTTTCCAACATCTTATGGCAGCAATTTGCACGCTTTAAGCGTGCAACTATTTGTTAACTTTGAAGTTATGAAGTAATTTTTTTTAGCTTGGAAATTTATATAGTTCAATCTTTCTATCCAAATAAAGATTATGATCACGTGTATCACAATTTCAATGGTTTGAAAACTAAACATTTGATGAAATAAATAATGAAAACATGAGGAGTTACATAAGAAAATCTAACTTTATCATGCATACATATATATTAACCGATATTTATAATAATGTATAAGCAATTATAATTTTATTATAATTGTACATACAATAACCCAGTGTTTATTGGTGTTATTGGCCTAGGCTGGGGATTGGACCATGGTCAAAAATAAAAATATAATAAAATATATTATAACAATTAATAATAACAAAAATATGATATAAGATGTAATTACAAAAATATTAAAAAAACATAATTACTTAAAATTTGATATTTAAATTCACATGCTTAAATAAATATATATTAATCAAAATAAAATAATCAAAAAAATACATAATCAAACAATAACCACAATTATTTAAGTATTGAAATACAACTAATGTGAGTTAAATTCCTGAACTTAGATTAGTACTCAAATCAATATCATTATTACTATCAAATCTTTAATTAAAATTTTGTGAATTATTCCTTGCATTACCACCAACATTAAAAAAAACTTCCAAATTTACATCTTGAATGTCTACATCATCTAATAAACAAAATGAATTTACTAACTTTGACTACATGTCCAAGATCTTAGGCTTCAATATAGGGTTTTATATAAATTTTTACATTGTTATATATCTTAAGAATAAAGCTAGTGCTCAAAACCCTTTTTTTTAAACATAAAAAATAATAAAATAATAAAATAAAATATTTTAAAAAAAAAGAAAATCTAAATAAAAGCCTATAATCCACAATGAAAAATATCTATACTCTTAAATGTTTGAATATGAAATAATATAAAAACATATATTTTGGATTTAAAAAATTTTAAAATTTTTTATTATCGGATTTTGTTTAAATTTTGGATTTTTTAAAAATAACAATAATAATAACCATTATAAAATTTAGATAAAATCTCTTATTTAATTCTTTTAATATAGTCAATACTGTCCATTTGGTTCCTTTAATATAATTTATCCCTAAGAGGTCTCTGTATTTTAATTTTTTGACCTCTTAGGGATCAAATTATATTAGAGAGAGGGACTTATATCAAATCATATTAGAGAGACCAATGGGGCTGACTGACTATTATTAGAGGGACTAAATAGAATATTCAACCTAAAATTATTTAAAATTCGAATATCAAAATTTTTTAACACTTATGGATGAATTGGCTAGGCTCAGAAAGGTTTCATAAAGACAAATCAAACGGTAATGACCAGACTTGATTGATTTTCGGTTTTCTCATAAGTTTTCATGATATATAATTAGTTCCACACAATTACTGATATAATTATCTATATTTACAAGGGTATGTAAGTAATTTCAATTTTTTTTTTTTTTGTTGATACAAACATGCAATGGTTGAAATTTACACCAGGCATACAAACAATTTTAATTTTATTATACATACAATAGTTTCAAATTTGTTACTGTCTAATTTACCTTTATCATTTAAAATTAAACAATACTCATTTATTATTTTTGTCATGAGAATTCTTGAACTTACAAGTTAATCTAAATCTTATTTAAATTAATTATAACATAAAATTGATTATCATTTAGATTTAAAATAGTAATCCGCATCTATATCATTAAAATTTTAAAATCCTATGCTATCATCTAATTCTAAACCGTACTAAATTAAAAGGGATATATAGATCAACACCAATGGTCTTTATTTATATAGAGTTTTTATCAATAATCTAACCATTGAGAGAAAGAAAGTATCTAGCGGCCATAACATTCAAATGTCAAGTCCATTATCCGATATAGTTGAAGGTAATTATTTTTATTTATGTATATTATCTATACAATAGCGAATAACCTTATTATTGAAAGTACATAGTGGTATTAAAAATAAATCTTTAATGTGAGAATATCTGTAACTCGCACTTATGTGTTATAGAGACAGACTGACTATATTAGAGGGACTAAATATAAAATTTGTTGCCCAATCTAAGAAAGTAAATACTTTCTATGTATTATCTATACAATAAAGACAATCTTGTCCTATTCAATTTTCCAACACGGCATTTACATCATTATGAAAGTAATAGTTACATCTTCTAAATTATAAGTTTTCCATGATCCTAATTAATTAAAGTTTTGATACGTGACTCATCAACTAGTACTTTCCTTCACTTAACCAAAATTCTCCCTAATGAGTCAATGAGCTAGTCTGGACTTGTTGTTCATATTGTTTCATTGTTCATGGAATAAAAAGCTCAAGTCATTGTCTCTCACATATATATGAATTCAATCTTGTTTTTTGGTTAGTAACGTCCTTTCTTGTTTGGCATCAAATTGATAAAACACTCCCTCGACTTATAAAATTCTCCAATGTATGTATATGTTTAAATATTTATTATATTTATTTCTTGTATGATATTTTAATATACATTTAACTTTAGTGATAAAAAAATTATATTTTTGTGGTTATTTATAGTAGTAGGTAAAAATTTTCATTTCAAAGGTTTGTGTGAAAACAAATCATGTGTTAAGACGTACAAAGATATAAAATTAATTTTTTTCAATACATTTATGCTTTTATCCTATGTAATTTGGGGGTTTGAATCCATCTTCTCAGCATGACATGAACATTTTGCATATGTTAATAGACTAAGAGTTTGTTGGTGTGTGTATATATATATCTATATATGATGTGTAAAAATTTATTTATTGATGTGTTAATAAATTAAAGTTTATCCAGTCAAGTACTTAATACATCAAATGCTATATAATAATAACAATAATAAACAAGCATCATTTGAATCACACTTAAATTTGACTAAATCCAATCCAAACAAGTCTAGAAGCTCAAGCAATATATTAATCACATTCTGGAACTAACATTTGATTGTTCTAATTAACTTAATATAGGGTAAAATAAACTTGGTTGTCCTAATTAACTTAATATATATACTTTGCCGGCATTCCAAAGTTGCTTAACAATTCTCATTCTTCTCATCAAGACACCAGAAAATACAAATCCAACAAGCAAAAATTAATCAAGTCAAATAAAACTACTCTTCTTATTAATTATATAACTTCTATAATTAGTTAAGAGAATATAGATAATTACCAATTTACCTTGATAAAATATTTATTTATTTAGCTTTACAAAACTTTTTGATTTGTTTATGTATTTTCATGCTTGAAAATTGATTTATAAATATTAATTAACAAATAAGAATGATTTGTAAAAGTATGTAAGTAAATATTATTTTGTAGAACTATATATTAATATTTTATTTTCACAAGAGTATATAAGCCAAAAAAAAAAACTCTAAATTGAATTAATTAAGTCATTAATAGTAATTGACGTGCAATTAGAGGACCTTAAGACTAGTTCTAGTACATCTTTGCCGACCACTTCCTTTGCCTTGAAGGCTTCCCAAACCTTGTTGACTTGTCAACCCCCTTTGACAAAATCACGCAAACAAAAGGACCTCTTCTTAATCACCATCTTCTCCTTATAAATAGTTCTATCCATTAATAGAAAACTAACTCAATCATAATTAAGAACAAGATTATTAAATAGCAAAGAGATTAGAGAGACAGAGCAAGAGATGATTGATGCACTTGTGTTCATATGGTCTATAATCTTCATTATCTTCAACTTGTTCCAAGTATTTAAGAAGGAGTACTTTTGCATGGCTTTAGAGTCTTCACCTCCTCCTTTGTCATGGGCAAGCCTAACCGACAATGCCGGAGCGACAAAGAAGAGGCCGAGAGAAGCAAAGATCAGCCTCGAAGCAGTGTCGGTGACCGGAAATGTTAAAGAAGATGAAGTTAAGGTGTCTTCAATGGAGAGGAAGAAGAGGCCTTCAAGTATTATCATTCCTAAAACTACTTATATAAATTTAAGGTGCATTGAGGAAGTTAAGGATCATCGTGATGATCATGTGTTTGAAGATCAAGGAAGTGAGTATTGTTTGGCAAGTAAGCAAGGAACTAGACATGCAATGGAGGATGGTTATAGTGTTATAACTAATAGTCATGGAGATCAAAAACAGGTATATATACATATTCATATTCATATTCATATTTAGTAAATTATTTGATGTGGGACTAACTAGATAATTAACTAGGTGTTCTTCGGCGTGTTTGATGGGCCATGGAGGCCGAGCCGCGGTTGATTTCGTGAAGGAGAAATTAGGGAAGAACATACTTGCATCAATTGAAGATTCAGAGAAGAATGAAAATCAATTGGAAATAGCTGTTCGGAAAGGTTATATGATCACCGATGAAGAGTTTCTTAGTCAGGTGTTTATTTCTTAACCTTCTAATATTTTTTTGAAAGATATATATCAATATAATTAAGTAATATTATGATAATTAACTAGATATATTTTTAAATTTTCAGGGAGTGAGTAGTGGAACTTGCATAGCTACTGTTCTATTGAAAGATGGAGACATGGTTGTAAGCAATGTAGGTGATTGTAGGGTAGTAATGAGCCAAAATGGCATAGCTAATGCCTTAACAACCGATCACCTTGCCAGTCGAGATGATGAACGGGAGAGGATCGAAAATACAGTGAGTTCTCTAGAAATTCATCCTGATAAAATGAGAGACCTAGATTTATATATTCAATGCAGACTAACATATATTTGATTACGTTTTAGGGTGGATATGTTAGTTGTCACAATGGCAAATGGAGAGTACATGACTCTTTAGCGGTATCGAGAGCTATCGGAGATGGGAACATGAAGAAATGGATCATCTCCGAGCCGGAGACGAAAAAACTCCATCTCACACTGGATTGTGAGTTTTTGATTATGGCCTCTGATGGTCTGTGGGATAAGGTATATATATATATATATATACATATATTTATTAGTGTATGATAACTCTTGATTAAGTGTAATTCTAATTGATTGAATTGGAAACAATTAGGTATCAAATCAAGAGGCAATTGATGTTGTTTTCAAGAGCAAGGACATGAAGAAGTCATGCAAAGAGCTTGTGGAGATGTCTTGGAGTAGGGGGAGTAGGGATGATATTACTGTTATGGTGGTAGACCTTCAAAAGTTTGTATTATAATTAGCGAGGTTTATATTTATATATATATATTGATAGGTAAATAGAATTTCATATTAATGGGCAATGAATTGGCTCATATGTTAATTGAGAAGAGAGATGGTTATTTAAGGAAAGATATGGTGATGAGGATGGTGTTCAATGCCTCCCAAATAGCCATGATGATTAATGAATTCAACATTTTCTTCAAGCTAAGTGAGTTATGAGAAGATGGAATTACATGAGCTATTGAGAACTTTGGAATGAATTTTCTTTTTTCCTTTATTTTATTTTATTTTATTTATGAAATGTGGACAAATTAGGTCAGAGGTTGTGTACAAAGATGGAATTAATATCTTAGCACACATGGGCCTTCACCTTACAAGGACTGAAAATTCAAACATGGTTCCTTAGGAAGGACACAAACACTGTATATAAGAGACCCGATACTAATAGACCAAAAAGTGATTGGTTTTTTAAATAAATTTTAAAAATTGATAAAATTTAGTGGTAGAATTTGAGAGATCAATGAAGCTGAACAACACAAACCCAAGAGATTGTATTTAATTTAGCCGAGTGTCCTTCCTAAGATATAATGATTTCTAACTCAACAAATGATTAAATCTTAGTTGCTTCACAAATTAGAGGATCAAATAATTACAAATTTGACACCTGACTTAGCAACGAATTACATCAAAAAATAAATTAGTAGGCCTAGAAGTAATTAATCGAGATAATTTTGAAAAAAAGGCATAGAAGAATGTTCAATAATCAAAGCATAAATTAAACAATAAAAATAAGTTAGAGCCAACATGGCTTTAATTTAGCGACGCTGGCTAACTGTGAAAGGCATTGGTGTGGAAATTTCATTACCCAAGTTCAAAATTAGTTAGATGCAATGGTAGTAAGGGGTCTCTAATTATGGGTGCGGGTTTATAATCTAAACTCTATGTCCCCGGGTGAGAGTGTACAACTGAACTTTCAACCTTTTGTTGTGCATACATTGTTTACTGTATATGCGTGTTTTGTCACATTTATCAAAATAAAATAAATTATATTTATAATTTTATTGATTTGAGCTCCGTCTCCTTTCCCCAAATATAAAAGTTTAGCCGGGTGAGAAAAAGATTGAAATAGAGGAGCATCCTTTCTCCCCTTTCTTGTTATATTACTTCCCCTATTCCCAGTCGAAATCTTCTAAAAATCTTCTAAAAATATTCTAAATATTATCTTCAAATAAAAACATCTAAATCTTACTTAATTAAGGAAAATATTAAAATTAAAATAGAGTCCTAATATAACTTGCACCATATAAACTTCAACTTACTCCAAATTAAAATTAAAAGATGATTTTTCAAAATAATGTTTTCAGTTAGACTTTGTGTGTGTTCGATCTAAAAACTTCGGAATATAACTTGCTCCAAATTAGAATTGTAAGTTTGGGCAACAAATTCAATTTCAATTAATTTTGACCTTGATGCATCTCGTAACTCTCAAAACTCAAAACATGAAGACTTTAGAGTTTTCTCTTTTACTTTTCATAGCATTTTGAATCATCTAAATAAGAGCTTGAATTGGAGAGTTATCATGTTCAAATTGCAAAGATGTTGAAAACTTGAAACTATCCAAAATCTCCTAATTAGTTTTGTCTTGTATTTAACTTAACCTCTTCATTTGTGGCTTAAACCAAAATATAAAAATAAGCTAATATTGGTATAGTCTAACAGTAAAGCATAAGAGTCCTATGTGTAGGTCAGGGAGTATGAATCTTTCATTGCGCATAATAAATAGCACAATAGTAGTGGCTTGCCCACTTTGTCAAAAAAAAAAAAATAAAAATAATTTATTAATTATATTTACATGTAGGCATAAGATAAAAAAAAAACATTAAAGGGAAAAATATGACATTTTTCACCCAAAAAATAAATTATATAAGTAAAGACATCATCATACCTAACAACAATAACCGTTTTTCTTTGTGACCCTAACAACTTCAAGATGACAAGAATAAAATTATTAATGATGGGGATAAGAAGGATTATTTTGTAAGGAAGTGAAGCTTTCCAACCATAGTGCCAAACATTTGAAATGTTAAATAGCTAGAGGACCACACTAAAAACAATGGACCACAGAAACTTTTTGTTTTGTTTTGTTTTTTGTTTTTTTTTTAAATTTAATTTAATTTTTATTTTTTACAATAGATCATAAAAACTTTGTTGAGCATAAGGGGGAACATGAGATTTAGCATATTAAAAAAATAAAATAAAACTATAATTTACCCAACTTTGTTGTTAGATTATTCTTAATAACTTGTGATTTATTTATTTTTTATTAAAAAAAGCTTTGTTATTAGGGTAGTTGATTTCTCCAAAAACATTAGGAAGTGAAAAAAAAAAGAAGACAAAAGTCAAACTTCCCTCGAGTGGTTGAAAATATTAAAAAATTGCATTTTAAATATGGGACGTTTATGGGAGAAATGGAAGGGAGTGAAATTATATTTGTTATTTATTTTTATTGTCTTTACTTTATCTATAAAAACAATGAAACAACTTTAAACCAGTAATAAACCTGATTGTACAGCAACAACAAATTATTATTATTATTATTATTATTATTATTACTAACATATTATTATTATTATTATTATTATTATTATTATTATTATATTAGTAATGTTTTGTTAAACATAATCCAAACAAAAATCTTTTAAATAAAATAATTTAAATATAAATTTAAAATAATATCACCTTTCAAACTTTAATCACTGAATCTAAAAAAAAACCATTTTTAGCTATCTTCTACTTTTAAAAAACATTTGAATTGTAAAACACAGTAAAACTATAAATAATTATTTTTAATTAAATTACTGTATCGCAAATTAAATTGAATATTTTCTAAATTTTATTATATATATATAATATGGTTGTTACAAACCAGTGCATGAGCAAAACACATCATCAAACCCCTGTACTATAGTATTATAATAATACTGTTCATACACTGTTATGAACCCAGGTACAGAGTTCAAATGGGTCTCTTGTGAGAGGTGGTATATATGTCTCTTCTAGAGCTGAATAGTATGAGATCTTTCAAATCATATATGGTGCACCTCCGGAGATTCTTAAGTTAATATAATTGGTGCAATTTTATATCTGTTTAATTTTTTTACGGAGTTTCTTGCTTTCGTGTATATATATATTTTTAAAAATATATATATATATATATAAATAAGAAATAAATAAATAATTTTAGGGAGAGAAAAAAACACGCTTCTCTTTCCTCACCACTCTTGAGCGAAAGCGAACCCTATCCGCGATCACTGCGACAGCGTTCTCTCCGTTCATCCTCTTCGATTCCTCCATCGCCATGGCCGATCACGCTGAGATCTCAGAATGGGAGGACTATCTCCACTCCTCCTCCCTCTCATCCGATCCCAATCCCTTCGTTCTTGACGCCGCCGCTACCACTGACGACGCAGGCGCCATCCAACCTAACTATTTCTCCCTCTCCTCTGCTCCCCGCCGCCCTCCATCTGAGCCCATGTCCGATGGCTCCTCGGATTGCCCCAGCTGGGTTGATCCCGATTCCAATCCTCCTTGCGTTGAAACCCCCAAATTTGATGTCTTTCGGAAGAATCTGGTTGGTTCGTGGTCCGATGGCTCGTCGACTCCTCCTGATAGTGAGAAAGGTGAGACCTTTCGTGCTTCTGATCAGAAATTCCAGTCTGAGTTTGATGGGATTGGGGAGAGTTCTCAGGAATCGGATGGAAACATAGTGAGCGAGTCGGATGGCGAGCAATTGGTGGAAATGAACCGTGAGGATGTGGAATTGGAGAAAGTTGGGATCAGGGTTGGGGTTGGGGATGGGGATGGTGATCCGGAGAAGAAGGGAACAGTTTGGTGGAAGATGCCGATGGAGGTGTTAAAGTTCTATATTTTGAGGGTGAGGCCTATTTGGTCGGTGTCCATCGCTGCAGCCATTGTTGGGGTTGTGATGCTGGGCAGGAGGTTGTACAAGATGAAGCACAAAACCAGGAGTGTTTCTCTGAAGGTTAGCTTGGATGACAAGGTGAGCAATTTCTTTATCTTTTCACTAGTGATTTGCTTAAATTGTTTGCAATTGAATGATATTAATATGAAGTTGCCATCTTTGGTTTCACTGGATATCTGAGGATGAAGTTCATGTTTTTTAATCTATAGACTTTCATGGAGCATATTGGAATGTCTGTATGAGTTTTGGTGATTTGTTTACTGGATTTTGTTTTCCTTATGGATACATGCTTCATATTCTGTTAAGTTCTTTTTTCTTTAAGTTCTGTTTGTTGTTTTGGTTATTTTGTGTTTCTTGACTTGTGTATAAGAAGTTTGAACTGATTCATTTGTCGATCCCATTTCGGGCATTTGCATGATGCGGTTGCTGGCATGAGGCTCAGGAATATCCACATTGATATTTTGAAGGGATACTATTGTCTTGTTCTAGTTCCTATTCTACATATTGACTGATGAGTAACACTAAAGCCATTTTTTGATGTTAGTTTTCCTAAATCATGTCCAAAATAAATCAGTATCTCCCAGCATCTCTTGTCTTTGCATTAAGTAGGCAAATCAAATGCATTATGTTTCATCTGCATTCTTTTTTCGTCTCAACTATTAGTAAGTCAGTCACACCATTACTGGCTAACATCCTAACCAGCTTCTCACAACCATCGCTCTTTGAGAAGGAAGAGGATTTAATACTTATTTTAGAATTCCACTTGCTAGTAGTTATGATGATGAAACCAATGAATTTGCCTTTAAAATAGCTTTGGCTTCACATTCTAAAATATTATGATGCACTATTCTTCTCTGAAATTGTTTGGACTATTTTACAAACTATAACACCTTGATTTTTCTTTTTTAAGATTAAAACTTACTTTCAGAGAATTGCTTTTCTTCACCTGACCCTTGCTTTAGTAGCCATATGCATATGTTACTCCTTTTCTTTATTTTTTCCTAAATGTTTCTGTATTATGTGTGCTTCCTTTCTGTGATTAAAAAACATACAATGTGGAGAAAATAAAGTTCATGTCAAGTTATTTCTCTTAGTCTGGTTATGCCTCCAGTTTTCTGGTTCTCTCATTATTTTGAGTTATACATCAATCGTATGTTGTATCCAAAATTTCCTCAGCTTAAAGTTAAATAACATCAGCTAAGGCTGCTGGCCATACCGACGGCTTTTGTGTGGGGTTCAAATTGTTGATGTTGTTTTGATGCATATAGCACCTCCTGGTCTTTGTTTATGTTGATTGAAATGGTACCATGCCAACTGACATATATGTGGCTACTAGTAGTGTTATACCTGTGAACAAGATCAGTATCATGAAATTTGCTTATGAGGTTTCAAACTTTTGAACTGTCTCTTCAATAAATGCTGATGCATTGCTCTGCGTACTTCAACTCTCCTTTCTATACAAATTTTAAAAGCAGACTATCTGTTGTATTTTCCTTCATACAGAAGAACACTCAATTGAATAAATCTTGGAGTAATAGGATTAAGCTGATTATCCATCCAAATCTGAATTATACTTTTGCATCTGCGTCTGGATTGACCTCTTTTACTTCACAGATATTGAACCAGGTTTCACTTACCCATTTAGCAAGAACTTAATATAGTATATTCATTCAGATTCAAACACGTATTTGCTCTCAAATTTAACCACTTCAAACATTGTTAAGGGCCCCTTTGGATTCAATTTTTCTTTTGCTTTGTCAGAAGTGCTTAACTTAAGGGAAAAATCCTAAACCCTCAGCACTTCTTAAACACTTATTTTCAAAAGTGAATCCAAACGCCTGTTAACACTGCTCTAAATCATCTTGTGACTACAAACTCTTGCATCTTATGTCTCCTAAATTATTCGATTCTAACAAATGTGCAATCACACAGAAGGCATCTCTGTTCATGTCTCGAGCTGCTCGTCTCAATGAAGCATTCTCAGTTGTGAAACGAGCCCCCATTGTACGTCCCCCACTACCTGCTGGTGGCGTTACACCATGGCCTGTGTTAGGCTTTGCCTTGAGTTGATTGCTGTTCCATTCACCAAACACATGGGAAGTATATATATATATATATACATATTATGTAACATTAATGTAGTGCTCATAAAATATATCTGCAGTTAATATTCTGCTAGTTACTGTGATGAAGCAAAAGGATGAAAAGTAAAATGTGATGTCCATTGTGTAATTATCATCAGTAAGAAAGCTGGTTTGACTTGTATGCATTTTTCTGGGAATTGCTGTGTTTTTCAGTCTGTCTTCTTCCTTAATGTTCTCCTTTGTGTTTTTCATGTTTGCCCTTGTGAAAGGCTCTAGGAAATTTGCTTTTGTGGTTAACTTGTTGCAAGGCTGGCTGAAAGTTGCGTATCGTCCTACGGAGAAGTGCATGATTGTCTTTGTACTGAGAATTGGGATGCCAAAACCTGATCTGATCCGCAGTATGCGGATTTTCTTTTGTGGGAATGGGTACAGGTGGGCCGGGGTGTTTTTGGTTTTACTTTTACCTTGTCTCTATAATATTTATTAATGTATATATATATATATATATATATTTAATTTAGGTTTTTAAATTTGTATATCAAAATAAATAAGATTATATTTAGTTAAAATAATTGTATGTTTTGATTATATTTTTGTGTTTTAATAATTTAATTAAAAAATATGATATTAAAAGAAATATATATATATATATATATATATATTTATTAATTTTTGTAACTTTTTAAATATCCCTTGCAGTTTCAATTTCTCAAAAAGTGTCTTATTTTTTAATTATTTGATTTTTTAGTCCTTTCAACTTATATCGTCAGTTTATTTTATTTAAAAATCTAATTTTTTTCTGTTTACGAAATGTACTTCTGGTTTATTAATTATATTTTTTATTTAATATTGTGTGTTTATGTGTAATCACATAAGTTTTCATTTAATATGTAATGTTTTGTTTAATATTTGATTTTGATGATTAATATCTTTGGGTCGTTTGGCATTATTGTCAATTCCTGTTTTTTGTTTTCAATTTCATCTTTTAGAAACAAAACCAAGAAAACATATTTAGCACCATGTTTTTGTTTTAAAAAATTTTGACAACAATCCTCATGTTCCCCAAAAAAAAAAAAAGTAATAACAATTTTAAGGGTCTTTTTGCATTATTATTATTATCTGTTTTTTTGTTTTCAATTTCATGTTTTGAAAACAAAACCAAAAAAACATATTTTGCATTTTGTTTGTTTTTTTTTAAAAAAATATGGCAATAATTCTCATGTTTTTTTTTTAAAAAACAATTTTTTTTTTTATGTTTTCAACTTTTTTGGAAACGTTTTTAAATCTCTTTCTCCCAGCATGAAACCCTTTCTCTTCTACTCCTCCCTCTCCTTTAAAATTTTAATTTCTTTTAGTTTTTAAATTTAAAAATATATCAATTTTTTTTTCAAATTAATTTTAAAAATATATTTTAAAGAAAATAATTTATAGAAATTTATTATTTGGACATGATATTTTACAAATTAGTTTATATAGTATAAAAATTATATTTTTAAAAATTATTTGTGAAAATTATTGTTTGACTCTTGATCTTTATAAATTAGGATATAACAAATATAAATATATATATTGAAAAAATATTTATGAAAATTTATTGTTTGAACTATTGATTTTTTACTTGATGTAAAAAAATTATGACTATGTTTCTATATTGTCCCTCCTCTCTCTTATTTTATTTTTAAATCGGATGGATCAATTTGAATATATATATATATATATATATATATATAATTTTTTAAGACAAACCCCAAAATATTTTTAGTTTCAAATAGTACAATTTTTATGATATATTTTTTACCAATACAATAACAATCTATGTTATTAATTTTGTTTAATAATATAATCAATCAAACTAATATAAAAGATAAAGTATTATAAAAAATTGAAAATATAAATTAAAATGATAAAAATAAAAAATAAAAAGTCATAGTAATTTTGTGCTAACCAAATGTGTTCATGTTTTTCAGTTTTTTAAAACACACAACAGAGTTAATGTATCCAAACATATTTTTGTTTTCAAAAAATTGAAAAAAAAAAACCAAAACAAAAACAATAACAAAAACAAAAAAACAAATGCCAAACGACTCATGTTTACAACTTTTTGTGGAAAAATTTTCAAAACTCTTCCTCCTACCATGAAACATTTCCTCCTCCTCTCTCTCTTATTTTAATTTTTAAATTTCTTTTAATTGTTAATTTAAAAAAATAATTTTTTTTACAAATTGATACTACTAATTTTAAATATATATATATATATATATATAATTTATAAAAAAATTATTATTTGGGCTTGATATTTTACAAATTAGTTTATATACTATAAAAAAAAATTATATTTTAAGAAATTATTTGTTAAATTTATTGTTTGACCCTTGATTTTTATAAATTTATATATAACATATAATATATATATATATATATATATATATATATATATATATAGAATAAATATTTGTAAAAATCTATTGTTTGAGCTATTGATTATTTACTTGATCTCAAAAAATAATTATGATTATGTCTTTATATTGCCCTCCTCTCCCTTTATTTTTTTTTTTAAAATATGATGGATGTAATTTTAATATATATATATATATTTCAGTTTCAAATGGTGCAATTTTTATGAGATATTTTTTTATCAATACAATAGTAGTTTATGTTATTAATTTATTTAATAATATAATCAAGTAAATTGATATGAAAAATAAAGTTTTACAAAAAAATTTAAAAATATGAATTTGAAATAATTTTGTGCTAACATGTTTTTGTTTTTAGCTTTTTAAAATACACAACAGTTAATGTATCTAAACAAGTTTTTATTTTTAAAAAAATGAAAATAAAATGAAAATAAAGCAAAAACAAAACAAAAGTAAAACAAAAACAAAAAACGAGAAAACAGAAATGATGCCAAATTGAGGGGGCATTTTAGTCAATTTCAACTATTTTTTTTTCTGACAAATGTACCAAAAAGTAAGTTGTCAGAAACTGTTAGAAAAAGGAAGGATTTTTAGAGGATATGTCAAAATAAAAGGTTGTTTTGTAGATAAGGAAAAATGTAAGGGATGTTTTGAAATTTTTTATTTTTTATTTTGAAAAGGGCGAGAAGTGCATGTCTCTTAGGCATGTGAGATGGTTGCGACATCACCTGTGAGTTAATTTTCTTACATAAGGATTTGAACCTTCACTACTCTACATGCCACATAAGAGATTTATTTTGATGCCACTAACCACTTGGGCCAAGTGACTTTGGCTGTTTGGAATAATTTCTCTTAAAAAAATTATTTATCATAAATTTTAGTTTATTGATAAATATTTTACGGATCTCTTACTTTTTTTGGGAATAAAGTATGTGTTTTAAAAATTTTACTTTGTAAGGAATTTGACTTGCTTTATCTGCAACTTTGCATTTATAAGTATATAGTATTAAAATGGCAAGACTGGGTGCCGAGCAAGCAAAGGTTTAGGCAGGTCAATGGTGGTAGAGGTTTTTGCCCGGCTCAGCCTTATTGCCAAACCTAACTAAGAATTATCAATGCCGAACTGCACAACAAATTTGTTTTAATTTTTTAAAATCTTTTTATTAAATATTAATATCTATAATATTAAATAGTTTAATTCTCAAAATGATCTTTTTATTTTTCCTCCTTTTCCTTTTTTACCCATCTATTCCAATCGTGTTACTTTACTATTTATTTTTACATGATATTTTTTAAATTAAAATATTATTAAAAAATACTCCTTTGGTTCCACATTAAATGTTATTTTTAAACTTTACACAAATATTAAAACTTTTATTAAAGCTCCTAAAATTTTTAAAAAAATATAATAACTTTTTTTACTTTTATTAGAATTATTTTCCATTAATATACACAACTCAAATGTAACTATTAATGAAAATAGAGGTAGTAAATAGAAAAAACCACTGCCTACATATGTCTCGATGAAAAGTGATGCCACTACTTTGATCATTGAGGTATATATTAAAGGTAGTAATTTTATATCATCATAAACCTTGCATGTGATTTTACCAAGGTCTGTTTTTATACTAAATTTATAAACTTTAAGGGGGAAAAAAATAATTGCCTTTTCCTTCAGTTTGAGATAAGGTTTTGGTTGTGTTTCATGTGCATCAAATAAGTAGTTGACGCCGAGGAGTTTGCGGACATGGAGCTGTCTAGTGAGATGGCTTTAATTTGTCTTCATTGGATGGCTGATATGTTTAGAAGGTCAAGGATGTAATTACACCCCCTTTCTACAGTATGTATGGTCTGATTCATTTTCCGTGTCTTGGTTGAGTTAGTGATATTTTTCATTATATAAATTTTGTGGTCTTCTTAATTTGTGATGAATGAGCATGACAACCATATTTTGTTTTTTTCTTTAATGAAAGTATCTACCCGTGATCTAAAGATATATTATACCGTTTAAGTTATCAGTAATAAATGTCACTTCTAATTTATTCTAAATAAATTTATTTTTTAATTAATTATTTCTTTCTAATAATATTTAATATTCATTTTAATAATCTTATATATTTTTTTTTAATAACACCTAATATTTATTTGAACAGTTTTATCTCAGTTATGTTTATCCTTTAAACAACCAACATTTTAACTTTTAAATCATAATTTATCTAAAAACCGTACTATAAAACTTACTTTTTACTCTAAAAAGCATACTATAATCTCATAAAATATATTAAAGAAATATTTACATGTGCTCTTGTACCACAGTACAATTTCATATATTTTTGAATTTAAATAAAATTAAATTTATTATTTCCTTTTTTTATTTAAAAATTTCTTGGGTACTTGAACCTCATAATAATGGAGACAATGTAAGTGACACATCCCAGAAAAAGAAAAGGCGATGTATACAAACAAAGATGATATATATATATATATATATATGAGCTAACGATCATCCTGCGGACGCTCAGTAGCAGTCTCGTCCGACGATGTCATGATTTTTATAGGGTCGGATGAGCGCGATCGATTCGACTCATCGCTACTGAAAATTAATCGGACGGTTCGGATCAAAATATCATGTAGATCCCACTTTTTATCACGCTATAAATAGCAGACAGCGTTATCTGTTCAGCGAGCATGGCTAGCGTACGTCAATTTCAATCCATCTGGCTAATGATCAACGCTTCGGATGCTAACGCTGACAGAGCGTTGCAAAACGATCCTACATATATATATATATATATATAATTGAGGAAAACAAATGTCCCATAATATTAGTGGCAAACAATCAAACAAGGAAGCAATCAAGGTGTCGTATGATGCTATGTTCACGTGATTGCTTACACTGAGGCAATGTTCACATGTAGAGAGCCCACGTAGACATACTAATGACCCTAAATTTAGATTTTCCACATTAATTAATAAAAAATATATAAAAATTATTATTATTATTATTTGAAATAATGGAACTATGACCTTTTAATTCAGGAGAGATTCGATTACTTACTCTTTGACTTAAGGGGAAAAGTAAAATATTAGTTTGTTTTATTGTAGACGTGATAAATTATTATAATTTTATAATATTTATTAATAATTTATTTTAATTTTTAATATTATAACACTTGTTTATTTAGATGCTTTGGAGATATGAAATATCGAAGGTCAAATGTAACATGTAAATTATTGCCAATTTAGACCACAAAAAATTGCATTGTTCAAATTATTCAATAATAAAAAGTAAAATTTAAAAATAAAAACATCTATTTTATGGATTAAAACGAATAGTTTTCACTTTAAGAGTTCAACAACAAATTAAAATTTTATTTTTTATGTTATAAATAATTCATATACATTAACAAAAATGCTTGATAAAATACATTTTTCTTAATTTTTCATTTTATATTTATATCCACAAGAAGGAAAAACAAGTTTTAAAAATGACTGTTGTTTTAACTATTGTCACTTTATTTTATTTTATTTTTTTGCTCAATAGTTGTAAAGCTTTTTATCTTCTTATCTTCTTATTCGATGACCTTTTCAAGTACTTTTTTTTGTTATGAATCTTTAACCACACAGATAAAGGAAATGTAAGCTCAAGTTTTGTAAACCATTTTTTATTTTTATAAATATGGACAAATCATAAACTTCAACCATTAGTATGAGAAGGAATTGAACCCTTAATTTCATTAAATGTACTTTTTTACTTTTTATTTTATATTTATATCCGCCCAAAGGAAAACAAGTTTTAAAGATGATTGTTGTTTTAACGATTGTCTTCTGATCTTCCTTTCTTTTTCTTGATTAATAAGTCACAAGTTGTGTAGTTTTTTTATTTTTTATTCAATATTATCTTTTCAAGTGTTTTTTTTTTTTTTACCTCTTGAATCTTTAACACACAAATAAAAGAAAGGAAAGCTTAAGGTTTGTAGACCATTTCTTTTTTGATAACTGTAAATAAGCCACAAACCTTAATTTAGTGTGAGAAAGAGTTAAATCTTTAATTTCATTCAATGAACTTTTCTATTTTATTTTATTTTATATTTATATCCACTGGAAGAAAAAAATTTTTAAAGACAATTGTTTTTTTTTTTTATCAATAACTCACGAGTTATATAGTTTTTTATCTTCTTATTCAATGTTATCTCTTTAAGTACTAGTTTTTTTGTCATGCATCTTTAACCACACACATAAGAGAAAGGAAAGCTAAAGCTTTTTAGATTTTTTTAACATAAATGTGGATAAGTTTTCACTCTTGTTGCGTAGGTGATGTTGCTTTTTTGTTTTACAGCGTTAATGTTTTTTATTGCTTTATTGACTAAAAAAAATCTTATGTGAATCAGTGAATGGCATTAACTTACATTACATTTTTTACCATTTCATTAAATAATAAAGCATTCATTGTCTTTGGATTCTTAAATATAAATAATACAAATCCAGTCTGGCTTATTCATTAAACAACATAATATTTATGGTTGTTGGATTCTTTTATATGTTCTTCAACTTTGGATATTTTTAAAAGTTCCGAATTATTGAAAAACTATGTCATATATACCTTCTAGTGGCTGTGACCGGTAAGTACAAATAGTGCATTTTATAATTATAAGTAATGCTAAGGAGAGTTTAACGTTTAATATATGTCAAACATATATTAATTTTATGTAATTAAATAATTTTAAATAATTAAAAATAATAGATTTTTTTTGTGCATGTGGTCCAAAATCTTAAATGATCTGAGTGTCTTCCACGACTAATGGACTTTCATTTATATTTATATGTTGAGCTCTAAATTGTTATTTTTTGTTCTTTGTTTTAATAAATTGTGATTTATTCCCATTATATATATATATATATATAATCCTAGTTGGGATTAAGATGCTATTGAATGTTGGATTAATGTTTCAACCCTAAAAATTTTATAATTGAAAAGATGTAGGAATCTTTAAACGATGATAAAATAATATTTTGTATATATATACATGTGTTTTAAAACTCTTTCAAAGGAGAACGTTTGTTTGTTTAATTTGTAAATAATTTTAGCATATGTTTTAATAAATTATTAAAGAGAATTATTTTTATACCTTCAATGATAGTCAAGTGCAACAATATTTAGAAACATTGAAATGATGTTTTCATGCTTGTAAATAATTTACTAGCAGAGAGTTTCAATAATATTTTATCAAATTAAAGAACTTCAACCAATGAAAAAACCCATTATAACTTTGAAAGTCAGAGAAGTGTGGCAAACTTTAATGGCATAGAAACATGTTTTTCATGCTTGTAAATAATTTTAGAGGAAGTTCCCTTAATTAATACACTGCTGAACAGTGATTTGAACTAATTAAGAAAGATTTGAACTAATTAAAACTGTACGTACCACTAACAGTGACTGTGATTCTATAAAGTAGCAAACTTTGAGTGGCCTAGCATAACAGCAATTCAGGATAGAACACAGATAACATTTTAAGTAAATCAACTGAGTTTTGAGAACAGTGCCAGCTGCTCATTTATTTTATTTTATTTTTTTTGAAATAAATGTGGGTAAACCACAGATTTATTGAAAAGGAAAAAAAGCAATGACGTAATCAAGCCTCACCTGCAGGAGTGAGGGGTACAACACATATAACAAAAAGTACTAAAAGTGAGAATAACAAGAGGGAGTCTGGGAGAGGCGAAGGCACTATGTCGGCAGACTCGAGCCCTGTCTGCAGGCAGTAGAAGCAACTACTCTTGAGCTATGTCATGAGCAGGATCGCCAGGAGGTCGGAGTCTCTAGCGCTAAGGAAGCTGAGGGAGCGCTTAATTTTCTGAGAAGTTTCATTGAGTGATTGTTGATGACTATCATCAGCTGTTGAAAATCAGGAAAGAAGCATATTAGCAGTTTTAAAGATAATATTAATTTTATTTTATTTATTTATTTATTTATTTTAAAGTGGATAAATCACATTCATTAGAAAATAACTGCTCATTTATTGCTATAAAAGCTACGGACAAGGAGAGAGCTTGATGTATATAAAAGCTGTAGACAAGGAGAGAGTTTGATATAGATAAGAGAGGGGTAGAAGAGAATGGAAGATGGGGTTCAAGGTAGGTCCTTTATGTTATATTTGTTTTCATTTTTTACCTTTGCCTTTCTTGCTCTTGATGATCTTTGTTTTCAGAATCCTTTTGAAGGAAATATTTGCTGCATGGCGTACATGATATATCTAACATCTCATGAATGCCCTTTTTGATTCTCAGTTTAAAAAAAAAAAAAAATCACAAGCAAGAACAATATTATGAATATATCTCTTGACTTATGATAAATTTTATTATTATTATTATTATTATTATTATTTGGTAGTTTTCTTTCTTTCTGTCCATCTTTGCTTTTAGAGGGTTTGTTGGAAGTAAGCTTTATAACTTGCATGAAATAATATGATATTTTATTAATGTCTTTTTTATTGTCAGAGAAAAAACAAGAACAATATTAATATATTTCTTGTTTTATGATATATATATATATATATATATATATTCATTCCTTTCCATTGATATTTGTTTCTGAGTTTTTTTAAAGGAAATCTTTATCGCAGTGATTTATATCTAATGTTTAGTAGTCTTTTATTGATAAACACAAACAAAAATATAAACATGTAAATTAATAAATATACCTTTTGTATTCATAATCAGAAATGAGAGACATGTCTCCTGAGGAAGAGGATTTAATTTGCAGGCTTCACCGTCTTTTAGGAGACAGGTACATTTTATTACAATGAAAACAATAGTACATTTTTAGTGTTTTCTTTAAAACTTCAAACAAAAAATTATGCAATGCTCTGAAAAGAATATTATTAATGAGCATTTTGTTGATATTAATATTATTTATTTATTTATGGTGTATATCAGGTGGGAAATTATATCAGGAAGGCTTCCAAACCGAACTTCCAAAGAAGTGAGAAGTATTGGAAGATGAAAGAGATTGAAAAATTTAAGACGAATAAAATTTACAAACCAATTTGCACCAGACTAGGTCCATCTTTCAAGTTCTCAGAGGACAATAAAAAACAAAAGCTATGATTATGTTTCAGCCCTTATGAACTACTTGCTTTGTTAGCCTGGTTATCTTTATGTATCATTTATAATTAATTTTGGCATTTGGTTTCACATACTATATATTATCATTGTTGTTGAATGTATGATTGAGTTAAACATCAAGTTAATCCTGAAAATATTTGGATTTTTTCAAATATAGATAAACAATGAAATTAAACCCTGATCAACTTTTAAGTTTGAAAGGAAATGAGATATATTCTATGTAATTCTGTTAAAATTTTGGTCATTTGGATGAATTCTAAAAATATATGTTTCTCACAAATTTTCTATTGTAGTTTGCAAAAATAACTAATTAAAATGAAAGGAACCTATGAAAATAATACAAAAGTATTTTAATGAGAGTTAATTAGAATTATAGCATTTTAATGTAATGAATTATGAGTCTCATTTGTAGCCTATATAATAGGCTAGATGTTTTGAGTTTTATAAAAGGTAAAAGTGAAGAGACTTTCTTTAATATTACTATATTACTCCATCCAATATTTATTTTTAAAAGTTTTTTATATTCCAAATTATTTGTTTATATACCAAATTTAAGTGTTAATTTTTAAATTTAACTTTATTAATTTCTATATTAATGTATTGTGCATAATCTTAGTTGATGGAGAGAGAAATGAACAAAATAAAAATAATAAGCTAAATATACCTAAGTTTTAGTTCTAACTACTTTTCTAATTTTGTTTGAAACGGTTAAAGTAAACAATTATTATAGAACATAGAGAGTATAATAATTGAGATAGTTGTGTGACTTGTGTCCATCCTTCCTTTCAACAAAACGGTTGTTTAGCTTTCCTCATCTAGTACCACCACATAATGGAGACTTGGCTCTAAAGAAAACTACTCCTTTGATCCTTTCACATAGGAAGACCTCTTCTACCTTACTAGTACTGAAACATTGAAGATCACCGGACATCAAATCCCCCAACAAAAGTTTATTACATCTGGACAGACCACCATATATATCTTGCACTATAACAAATTTGTCAATAAAGGATATTCATAATAATGTTACTAAATAACATATTTTTGTCACTAAAAACATTTCGTGACGTTTTTTTGCCGTTACCACATGTCGTCGCCTAATCTCCGTCGCTAAAAGGTTAATGTGAATTTGCATGTTTGTCACACAATCATAAATTTTATATGACAAAATTGTGACATGTCACAAATTTGACAATTATCTGTGACATTTATTGTTGTCACAAAATATTATGATAATTTGTCATAAAATGTCATAAATTGTCACTAAATATGAAATAAAAATTTGGACATTTGTGACATTCTTCTTATCATCACATGATACGTGACGGACATTTTTGTCCCTTATTGTACTACAAAAGCGTTATAAAATGCTATAAATTATCACTAAATATGAAGTAAAAATTTTAAATTTTGTGACGTTATTCCAATGATCACATAATAAGTGACGAAAATGTTTGTCACGGATTGTACAACAAAAGCATCATAAAATGCTATAAATTGTCACTAAATATGAAGTTAAATTTTAAAATTTTGTGACATTATTCCATTGATCACATAATATGTGACGAAAATGTTTGTCACGTATTATACTACAAAAGCGTCATAAAATGTTATACATTGTCACTAAATATGAAGTAAAATTTTGAAATTTTGTGATATTTTTTTAATGATCACATAATAAGTAACACAAATGTTTGTCACATATTGTACAACAAAGCGTCATAAAAAGTATGATAGTTAGTAATTGGATGTTATTTTAATGATGCTTACAATTTGTCGCTAATAAAAAATATTTTTGTCATTAAATACAATTTTTATTTGATCAAGAGTGACAAAAATATAAATGTTACAAGAAAATAAATATTTTATGACATGTAGTTAATAAAAACTGTCACAAATTAATGTTATATAATGTCATAAAAAATTAACTATAATATCATTCGTGATACTTTTATTATGTCACATATTAATTTTTTTGCGATGTCACAATCATCTTATGCTTGATAATTTTTTAATGTCACAAACTATTATGTTTTTGTGACACATGTAGTTTTGAAAATGTCACAAATTAATATTTTATATTGTCATTTATTAAAAAAATTATTTTTTTATAAAATGTCAATATTAAATAATACTATGATACAAATACATATTAGAGGTATTGTATTATTATAAGTAATTAGTCATATGTATCATAAGTAAATAAAATAAATATTTTTATTCAAAATAATAAAATCAATAAGTAACATGGACTAACAAACTGAAATATCATCAAATGTCCTAATGACATTAAAAACTTAGAGATTTTAAAGATGGATATCAAATTAACTAGATAATTTCCCGTAGCCTCCATTTGAATTCTTAATTTAAATCTTGTGTTGATGGTACTTCTGTCGAATCAGAGCTTGTCTCATTATGACCTAAAATCAATTATTTTTAACAAATGATAATACTAATTCATAACAAGGGTAAATTAAAAAAAGTTGAACTTTAAAGTAGATAAGGAAGTTTAATTATGCATATACCTGAAAATTGAGGAATGGGAACTTGGATTCCAGCAGCTAATAAAGCTTGAGTCATAGCTTGCATTTGATTTCGAATCACTTCACAATTTGACTTATATGTTGGAGTTCATCTTGTGTCTTTGTAAGAGTTTTTTTTAACTTAGCAAAGTTTACATTTGACACTTTTTCAATAGGCTTAGATCTATATTCAAGTCCTTTAATGTATCCTGAGGTATTATCAAGTACTTCATTAACTATTGCATCAATGTTTTCAGGTTGTGATCCTTCTTCACCAAGTATTGCTAATTTATTCTCCATCATTTCCTAAAAGTTAAAAAGAAATATTAACTAACAAGCAATCTTTTTTAAAATAAATAAATTCTTCTTCTGAAAAATCTTACATAAGCTATTTGAGCCTCACATGTTAACCATCCTTTACTATCTAAATAGTGACCCGACTTAAAAAAATCCATCCTATTTGGTTCTTGATCATCCTTACGCTATATAGTTCCAAAATTAACAAACATTAATTATTATATAGAATTAATCATTCAAATAAAAACTGACAGTTAAATAATGTACGAAAACAATAATAATTTACCAAAGCATAGCGACTTGCAACAAATGCCCTCGATCCTTAATTATGAGTAAAATTTATTGCTTGTCTAGCCCTTTGGTTGATTTCACACCTCTTTATTTTCGAATGAATGAAAGAACAAATATAGTCATGATATACATTTATAACTATTCTATCTAATTAAAAAAATAAACAATTGAAATCAATAATAACCTTAATAACCTGAATACAGTACAAATCAACAAACTTACATGAGTATTAGAATAGAGATTATTTGTTTTCATTATAATTGTCAACAAAATAGTGCACATAACAAGGATGCACAGTATGTTTTGCTTTGTTAAAACATGTTAGGTGCCCAATAAAGTTAAAATGAAGATGTTGTTATTATAAAATTCCTTAAAAATAATCAAGTGTTTTTGCTTTTTGCGTAAAGGTATATAAACCATATCAAAGAGGAAGAGAAGAAAAACAAAGTTTAAAGTTGTGGGATTGGCCATTCAAGACCCAGCTAATATATATTACATAATGCAAAAATTTTGAGATCATTAATAAGGCTATAGAACAAGGGCAAGCTAGAATTATTTTTAAAAGAAAAATATAAACTAAAGATTTATAAATATCTACCTAAAAACACCAAACAAAAATTTTAATGCAAAAATCAAAAGAAAAATGGCAAACATTTCTATAACAATCAACCTGCTTTGACACACTCTTCCCCACGGAACCCTAACCTCATTTGGAAGCCTACCCTACTTGTGCCTATGTCAATAAAATGTATGAAAACTTGCATTATTTAGACATATGTCGAAAACAATTTTGGTAAATATTAAATTAACATAAACAATTTTTATTACTTGATGTTTAATCAACTATTAAATAAATATCAAAGATGAATTATATGAATATATAAAAATATATGCAATAAATTAAAATTACCTTAGAAATTCAACAAGTGCAAAATCTTCCGATGTGTATACACCCAATACTCTTAAATAACTAGTATGAATAATAGAGTTTTTCTTCTAGATTTGTTTTTATAGGAAAGAATCGATTTATATAATATAATATAATATAATGTATTTAAATAAATATAATTATCTATAGTCATTATCTATAATTCAATTTAAAAAAATTAAATTAAATGATTATCCCAATTTTGAAGCCGTTTATATTTAAGTATAGTCTAAGTAAACTAAAATTTATTTAATTATTTATTAAGTTATTGTAATAAATTTAACAATTTTTTAAAATAAAAAATATATGCTGATTTAATTATGTTTATAATAACAAAAAAATATTTGTTTGGGACTGTTATATTTTATATTCATATTTTTTAATTAATTAATTAATTAATTTAGCTTAATTTTTTTTGTTTATTTGAAATTATGAGATGATGTGTGAATATGGAATCAAGGTTTTTTTTTAATATATATTTTTTCATCATTATCTCTTCATTCATATTATTTTTTTAATTTGATTTTTTTTTATTTTTTCCATTTCTTGAATATCTTAATTTATATCTATTATTTTATTTATTTTATTTTTATTTTTTGAGTATCCGGATTATTATCGGGATCATTATTATTATTATTATTATTATTATTATTATTTTTATTTTTATTTATTTATTTATTTATTTATTTTTTTATCCTCACTTTTTTAGTATATATTTATTTATTTACTATTTTTATTATAATAAATCTGATAAATCCGGATTTATTTACATTCCGATCTCTCTCCTTTTAATCCTAGCCATCTTTGCATAACGATATATATTTTTATTTATCCGAATTAAAAATTGAGAGATTATATATTTTCCTTGAATATATTTTTAAATTATCCTTTTTGTTTTCTTTTTCTTAAATTTTTCAAATAAATTTTGAATATCCAAATATTATCACTATATATATTTTTTACTCCCTGATTTCCTTTCTTTTTTCCTCTTTTACTCTTATTTGGAACAAAAATAAAAATAAATGTAGAACATGAAAATCTCGCTCAAATTAATATATGTCTAGGGTGATACACGCGGTAAAAATTTGAATCAATTTTGAGATTGAATTCTTGTGTACATAAAAAAATATATATTACAAAATCTTTAAAAATGTGTTGGGAATAAATAAAATTTATGTAATAGTCTGCGATGCTACCTCTGATGGAGAAAATTCTTCCGATTGAAAACGTTCTCCCGGTGAAAGGTGATCACGATAAAATAATAAACGTAGGTTTTTCCATGCACCACAAGCAAACCTGAATTAGAATTGTGCAGTGCACTTAGCAGCAGACCTGGTACGTTATGAATATAATTTTAGGATAACAAAGGACAAAAATTATTTGGGATTTTTAATTACTCAAGACCAATAATTTTTGGTTTTTGAAAATATATATAATAATAACTTAAATATAAAAATAGCCATAATTAGTTTTTCAAACAAAAGAAATTAAAAATATTTAGATTTTGTAAATACAGTGAATTAGTCATAATTAGATAAACGGACATTATAATCCATTAGTAAATTAGTCAACGGACTTGTAATCCATTTGTATAATAGTAACGGATTACACATCTCGCTTTTTAAATGGTAGCAACGGATTAAAAATTGGGTTTGTAAACATTACTAACGATCCGTATTCCGCTTGTAAAATAGTAACGGTCATATATCGGTTTCTAAAATCTAGTAACGGATTACGATTCGTTTGTAAATTCACCAACGGATTGGGCATCCGCTTTCTGAAAACTTAGCAACGGAGTTTGTTTCTGCTGGTAAATTAGAAATGGCCATGATTTTTTTAAATAATTTTTATGAATATATATTAACTCCTTTTAGATATGATTAATGTTACATATTATTAACTTTTTTTTATGAATATAATTTTTAGGATAAAAAGGACAAAAATTATTTGGTAACTTTTTTAATTACTCAAGACCAATAATTTTCTTGAAAATATATATAACAATAACTTAAATATAAAAATAGCCATAATTAGTTTTTCAAACAAAATTAAAATATTTAGATTTTGTAAATACAGAATTTTTCTAAAAAAAACAATTACAAACGGACATTATAATCCATTAGTAAATTACCAACGGACTTGTAATCCATTTGTAAAATAGTAACGGATTACACATCGGTTTTTTAAATGGTAGCAACGGATTGAATTAGGTTTTGTAAAATTACCAACGGATCCCGAATTCCGCTTTGTAAAATAGTAACGATCATATATATCGGTTTCTCATCTAGTAACGGATTACGCATTCGGTTTGTAAATTACCAACGGATTGGGTATCCTGCTTTAAAACTTAGCAACGGAGTTTTGGTCTCCGTTGGTAAATTAGAAAGTGCACATGAACTTCCATTTCTAAAGTTATATTTTATTAAATAAATTTTTGGTTTTAGATGATTATAATAAATTTATCCATATGTATAATATTCGTTTATGAATATACTATGGAGATACGTATTTATAAGATTGGGATTTAATAAATATTAGATAAAGTAGGTTTAAATTTTTATTTATATTTTTTTGTAAAACAATTTTTGACTAAATTAATTGAAGTGGTTATTATTTTTGTTTAATTGTAATCATGAAAGAATAATAATTTTTAAATGATTTTTATGAATATATATTAACTCCTCCTAGATATGATTAATGTTACAGATTATTAACTTTTTTTATTAGTAAATTTTTTAGGATAAAATGACAAACATTATTTGGGACTTTTTGAATTACTCCGCACTCAATAATTTCCTTTAAAGATATATATGGCAATAACTTAAATATAAAAAAATAGCCATAATAAGTTTTGATAATTACAAATCTTTTTAACTCTAATCGGAAAGATTAATTTATATATTATTACTAATAAAGTTTAAAAATAGATTTAATTGTTTGTTAATAAGTTTGTAATATATAAAATTATTATTAATATTATATATTTTTTTGATTGAATGATTTTTAAAATGTAAAAAATATAATAATAATAATAATAATAATTGTAATAATAATAATATTATTATTTAATTATTTATCACAAACGGATCCATGGATCCGTTAGCAGATCAAACGGATCCATGGATCCGCTTTAGGGTCACAAACGGATCAAGGATCCGCTTGTTTCACTAGCGATCCGGATCTGCTAATCAAACGGATCCGGATCCGTTAAACTTGTTTTTCCTTTCCTTGCTAGGGTTTCTTCTCTCCATCTCCGCATCCCCGAGCCCTAGCAATCGGAGAAACCCCTTCCCTTCTTCGCCTCCGATTTCTCCAAATCTCCCCGTGTTCTTTCTCCATCCATTGTGCACTCCGGGCCGCCATTGCCACACCGGTGATTGCCACACTCACTGAATTATAGAGGCCGGACCACCACCCGTTGTTCAGAGGCCAAGGAAGACGTAAAGCGTAAAAAGGCTTTTCCCCAAAGTCCGGACGAGGACCAGGCGGCTCACCATTGCTTCATGCACCTCGATCGGCGCCAAAGACCACCAACTTCCTTGCCCCTCACTCCAGCCTTCATTTGGTATGGATCTCCCATAGCTCTCTTTTCTCCATGTGATTTTATACACATTCTCGGTTGAATTAGTTTAAATTTTCTCAAGTGTGTTCTCCGATTACTTGATTTCTCGTTGATTGTCTTCGTTTTAAATACTATGATCTCATGATCGGAGCCAAATCTCTATGAATTTGTTAAGATTGATTCGGGTTTGAAAACAACACTAGATACCTCATTTCTTGTGGATCTTACTGGTGATTGGATTGATTGATAGACTTTTCTAATTAAATAGGCAACGATTGATTCTAGTTATAGAGGCAAGCGTGTACATCACCATCCGGTTGCTACTCACCCTGATATTTATGAACACAAGCATCAAGAGTGCTAGTTGAAACAGATTTATAATCTTTCTTTTTCTATCCACACACAACATTAGTCCGACCGTTGAAGAACCAACTACATGAAGATGACCGTAAAAATACATTCCTATGTGATAATTTTAGATGTTTTGCAATTTTTATGCTCCTTGTTTGTTGATCAAGAATGGTGTTTCTTATTGAATATAAAATGACTTTTTCCAAGTTGAACACATAGCTTTGGTTAATGATAGTGTAGCTACAATGCTCACATATTGATTTCACCAAGGAATTATTCCTTGAACTATTAGCCTTGCAGAATGCTCACTAAGGCACAAGTTGTGATTACTTAATGGTGATACTGTATTAATTCAATTTGTTTCTAGCTAGCCATTATCAAATGCCCGAAATTTGAAAAATAATACCCTCGACATAAGATTTGTTATGCAGGCACTATGAAATCTTACAAATTTCTCAAATGCAGGCAGCCACACCAAGATTATAGCTTTAAAGACAAGTACTCAGATATCATACAGGAATTCTCATCCAACAGCACCTGTAATTGTCCCTTGGTAAAAGCTAGGTTTTCCTTTTAAGTGATTGAACTTTAACCATTATAGTCAGTGCATGAAAGAAATCTGATCTGGTGATGTTGGATGTGTTTCAGACAGGCTCGGTAGAAGAAAAAGTCAAGTTCGCGACTGAGATCGTGATGAGACCCCGACCTCTCTCTCTACTTTGCTTGTTGGATCCCCTCGATTCTTTGTTGGAAAGTGTTTCTCGACGGTCATCTAAGCGCTGAACCTCGAGATTTTGCTTTCGCTTTCATCTTTGGTATTGTGTTTTTTTTTCTAAATCTGTTCTGATGTTTCTTGAGATCTAATGAGTTTGATAAATAGGTCGAGGAAGGGCTGGATTCGTTGTTGTTGTTGTTGGTGGTGTTTGTGGTGGGATTGAAGTTTGTGGTTGTCAAGTGCTTTCATGTCTTTGCGGTTGGTTTGGCAGGTTGTTAAGATCATTAAGCTTGTTGGTTTTTTTCTGTGAATGTATAGAGATGTTTTTTTGTCTTGTTGTTTTGAGGGTGGGATGATTGATCGGAAAGGATGAGAGGTTTTGTAAATTTGATTGCTTTTCGTGATGAAGTTTGTGTTTTTAATGTGTTCTCGCTTTGTTAGAGCTTGAAAAATTTTTTTCTTTTTTTCTTTTTGATTTAGATCTATTAGGTTGATAAAGGATGCTTGTTTGATGATAATATTTGGAGTTTTTGGTTTCAAAGGTTCTTCTTTTAGTTTGTTTTTGGATTTGACTTCTTTTTGGGAATCCAGCATAATTCCAAAGATGACCATTAATTTGGATGAAATGCTTTTCTTCTTTCTCGATATTATTTTTAAATGCGCACGCCAAACTCTACAAACAAAGCAGTTACAAGATTGTAAACTCGGGTCGACCCATCGATGCATTTCGAGAGGATTTTTTTCCGAAAAAGTACAAGGATTTTATGAAAAGGTGATTTATCTGTCACCATGTTCCTTATGTTGTGAGTTAATTCACTATAAATAGTTTGTATTTTTTATTTTTATATAGGGCCCTCATGATCTCAGTCCACCATGCATTTTTTTATCTATCTTTCTAGAGCTTTTTATTCTTCTTTTTCACTCACTTCCATGTGCATTCCCACCCTTTTCCCTCGTGCCCAGATTCTCTCACCCATCTGCCACTCATCCCTTTCTCGCTTTTTATAATAATTATTTTGTTTAATAACTCTGATTTGATAGTAATTTATAAAAAAATTGCATCCATACAATCCATGTCTTGGTGCACTTGGACTATTAGGAATCAAATATAACTCTTTACAACACACTTTGATTAGTGACTTTAATTAATTGGGAAGAACAAATTAATAATTAAGGGATTAGCCAGAAGACCGTGGTTATTTAGCCAAATACATGGGGGTGGATTCATAGACCATGGTTATTTAGTGATAATGTCTTTCAACCTTAAAAGTTATAGATACCGAAAAATAAAATTGGCCAAAAAAAATACTTTATCCCTTATTTTTCGGAGAGTCTAGAGATCATTTGCATGTGATTGTGTCTGAAGATCATCGTTGTTTGGCTTTTTGATATTCTTGAGCTTGGCAAAAGATTTCTGGAATGGTCTATTTTTATATCATATAGATTTTAAAGAATATTTTATTTTTTTAAATAAATGTATATTTTATGTATCATGCATCTTTCTCTTGGCCGCTGAGCATTCTCCGAGGAACTGCACAAGAGGATGATAAACTATTATATTTTTATCACAAAAAGATTGTGGCATATAATCTTATGGACAAAACAATATTTGGAGATTTTCTTGAATGGGGAGGGAGTATTAGGAGAACAATTATATTGTTTTCCTGGCAAATTCTATTGTAGACCCACTTTGACTTTTCCTAGGAATTAATTATATAATAGCTATTTTCTTTGATGTCTAAGTTTATGTATATTACTCATGTATTCTCGTTAAGAGCTTCAGAAGAAAAATATAAGTTGTTATTTCAACTATAATAAAGAACTTTAATTATTTATCATTTGAGTTTGTTTGCATTTAATTCTATGTATTTTTTTCCGATTTAAATATTCAAATTTTCAAAAGTAAATAATTGTCATTATAATAACCTTCATAAAAACTATATTGTTTCTACATTTTTGCTTTTATTTGATTGGGCTGAAAGTTTATGAATTTTACTTTAAAATTTAAATCTTTTTTGAAGTATTTATTTTTCCTTTTGCATTGTTTTGCAGCACTTCGCTCAGGTGAATTCTCTTTGTTGCAACTTGACGTGTTTCACCCATCTTATTCAGAGTATTAGCAATTTCTTGTTTTTAATCAAGTGAAACACTTTGCAAATGTAAGTAGTATGTATTTTTTATTTTTATGAATTTACAAGAAATTGATTTTTACGTACTTTGATAGGGTTACATGTATATGATATTTCATACCACTAGATATACAACAATGTTTATTGATTACATTCTTTTATAACAGTATTTATTAAAATGAATTCAGAAAGGAATTGGATGTACGCTAGGCTTAAAGATGGTTTTCTAAACCCTGATTTTTTACGAGGTATCAATGGCTTCATTGAGTTTGCAAGAATGCACCCAGAATGTATGGATGGAATTAAAATCAAATGTCCATGCAATCATCGTAAATGTCAAAATCGTGCATTTTGGGATGAAAATACTGTTAGGTATCATCTAATGAAGTATGGATTTGTAAGCTACTATTACCAATGGATTCACCATGGAGAACCTAGTGAGCCATATATCGACATTCATGGTGAACAGGGTGTAACCCCTAAGGCTACAAGTGCTGGACCATCATCATATAATATGTATGAACAAATGGTCATAGATGCTGCAGGGCTTGATTTCTCACCTACTTATATGGATGAGCCTCCAAATGCGGCAGCTAAAAAATTGTTTGATATGTTAAGAGCCGCCAACCAAGAGCTATGGCCAGGATGTGAAAATCACTCACAACTATCAGCAGTTGCAAGAATGTTAAATATGAAGGCAGAACATCATTTATCTGAAAGATGTTTCAATGACTTTTGTCAATTTTTGAAAGAAATATTACCGTCCGATAATGCAATACCAAGTAACTTTTACAACACAAAGAAATTAGTTCAAGGCTTGGGTCTACCAGTTGAGAAGATTCATTGTTGTCTTAATGGATGCATGATATACTGGGGAGGAGATACTGAACTAATGACTTGCAAAATTTGTGGACATCCTAGATATAAGCGTCGACAAGGTAGCTCATTTAAAAAGAAGAAAGATATTCCATACAAGAAAATGTATTACTTTCCTTTAACAACAAGGCTACAAAGATTATATGCATCAAATGCAACAGCAAAAGAAATGAGATGGCATGCGGAGCATGACCTTGAAGAAGGGGTGATGCGCCATTGTTCGACAGAATCATGATTGTGTTAAGGATTTGTCCTAGTTTTTAATAGTTCACTAATATTTCAAATCAGTTTTTAATAGGTCATGAAAAAGTAAGAAAAAGGAACCCCTTTCTTAAATTAGAGCCTAGCTTAAACTTAGTTGTTATTCTTCAAATCAGTTTAATTTCCCATCTTAAGCATCACAAGTCAACTATTTTTAATTCAATACTTTATAGCAGCTCAATAGAAGTAGAGTAGTTAACTAATGGCCCACCTAAATTGACATATCTGAAGAAGTTTCAAGTAAACCTTTTCTTGTAGATAATCTCAATCTGCTATATAAACAATGTTCTTGTTTTTATATTTATTAATTTATTTATTTTCATCTAAACTGTTTGTCTCTTTCCTCACGTTATCAATGATTTGTGATTGTTCATATATATAGGCATTTAATTAGCTAGATTGAGATCATGAAAAACAATAGAGGAATCTTTGTCTTGGTAAATAGTCTCGGCTTTTGCGTCATCGCATGGGAAAACCATTTAAATTAATTCACATATTTAATTCGTGTAGGAATAAACTAATATTTGGATAAGGATTAATAATTAATGGAGTAGGATTAAGTTTAAACATGTCTTAATCTTTCTTATCTTTGGATAGGATTTGAGAGAATAATAATAAAAATAAATAACGTGGAGACCCTCCTATACATGAAAATCAATACTAAAGACTAGTCTCATTTAGTGCAAGAAGTACAATAATAATAATAATAATAATCAATACTCTGAGAAGTTGTATTGTTGTCTGAAAGGGATATCAAGATCCACAACACTTTGATCTACAGAGATCTAATAATTCATAAGTATAAAGTGATTATTATACAACTATGTCCTTCTAGACTAATTTATTTTTTTATATTTAAATTGTAGATATTGTTTTTGATTTCATGTGGTTTTTTTATTGTATTAATCACATTATTTGCGTTCCAAAATTTTGTATTACTCACAGGGATCGTTATTTGAACCTTCTAGATCAAGCATCACAAACACAAGAAGAGAGTAATGAGCTTTCTATTGTAGACAAAGCAAATATATTCCTTCAAGCTACGGGAGGGAAAAAGCGCCGGGTTTATGGAGTGGGCTCCCAAGCATCTATTTTTTATCCCCAGCTATTGCAATGCTCATCTACAGGTGCATCATCTATAGACCTACATGCTAATATTAGGCAAACATGTGATGTTGTTGATTTGCTTTTCATCTATAGGTACATCATCCCAAGAGCTACAAGTTAAGATTACACAGTTGTGTGAAACTATTGATCAGCTACAAGATAAAAACAAAGAGCTTCAAGAGAGTCTGCATGAAGTGAGAGATGACAACAAAGGGCTTCAGTAGTCTCGCATGAGATGAGGCGAGAGAGATGAGTATCGTAATCAGGATGTTGCGTCGGATGCGGGATATGATGATGGACTTCGAGGCTAGGATGCTTGACGCCACAGGTTCACTCGGGACTCACGACCCGACTAGTAATGACCATGATGTTGACCATGTAGATGAGCTTTAGTGTATTTGATATTTGTTACTAATTTTCTTTTGTTAAAGTTCGTTTTGGACATCTTTTCCTAAATGCAGTAATGAAATCATTTTTTGTTAGCTTTATTGTTGCTAAAAAATTTGTCATAACAGGTATTATTTATATCAACTTTGAAAACCAATGTGATATTTTTTTTTAATTATTTAGTTTTTTAGCAACGGATTACAAACCGATTAATTTGTCTCAAAAATATAATTATATATATATATATATATATTTAATTTTAGCATCGGATTTGTAACGAAATAGTTTTTTTGTTTATAATAAAAACAAATTTAAAAACAAAAATATGTTCCATTACAAATCCGTTTCTATTTTTGGAATGGTAATTATTCCGTTGCTAATCCGTTGGTATCTCGTTTAAAGCGGATTAGTAACAACATACATTCAGTTGCAAAATGTAGCAACACTTTTGAAATGGAATAATTTCCGTTACTAAAATTTGCAAACGGAAGCTTTTCCGTTACAAATCCGTTGCTGAAGTCTGCAACGGAATGTTATGTCGTTTGTAAAAAATTAGCAACACCTATTTTGCAAACATAAAAGTTTCGTTTATAATCCGTTGCTAATGCAAGTTAGCAACGGATTAGAAACAGAAAATGCTGTTTGTAAAATGCAATTCTCTTGTAGTGCTCATGTTTTTTTTTTTTTATTTAATTGAACATTCACACCCATATGTTATAGCATCAATTTAATTATTTGGTTTTTCTCAACAAAAAAAAAAATATTCTCATAAATAGGAACATTTAAGGCTTTATCCAATTTTCTTATTTTAAGGAATAGCAATTTAAAATAGATTCAATTTAAAACTCCTAAGTAAATAATAAAAGGGAGGTTTATAACAATGAATGGAATTGTTGATATGAAGTCCGCTGAATTTTAAGTAAGATTGGACTAATTAAGATCTGTTTCATTTAGCCCAATAATACTTGAGCAAGCCCAAGTCAAATTAAGCCTAATCACTAACAATAATTGAGAAAACCTTAAAAAATTGTTTACTTTATCCAACCAAATTAATCACTAAGCCAATCTTGATTAGAGTCATAATTTGTGTTCTTAGGGTAATTAATCAAATTTAGAGTTAATTAAAGCAAAAATACAATTCAACTCATTAATTTTTTTAATAAACAATTATTTATTAAAATTTTGTATGTAGAAATTTTTTGAACTAATTATTTTGATTCTATTCTAAGTTATATAAATAAATTTTTTAGTAAAAATAAATGCTTACATGAAAAATAATTTTTGTATTTTTTTAAAAATAAGAAAATTTCTCGTACTCATATAATAACAAAGAAATTTATTTTTGAAAACATAAATAAAGTGATTATTTTCATAAACCCATCTAATGTGCTCAAAATAAGAGATGAGAGAAAATATGATTTGCATCTACATCTACCACTAAATAAAATGTAAAAGTACAAAACCATTGATCAATAATTATTTATATAAATTACCAAATTTCTCCTTCTCATTGCGTACATGCTATATTGCCACTCTTTTTTTTAATTATTATTATAAATCAATCCTATTATTTATACTGTAAAATCTATAAATTAAAGCAATAATTGAATTAATTGATGACATTTTGGCAGTTGTTATATATACATAGTTGGAGAAGAGTTAAAAATTATTTTGTTTTATTTATATTTGTCATAGTAAATATTAGGGAAAGAATAGGATGGACTAATACAAGGATCGGAAAGATAGGAAAGGAAAGGTGAATTAGATTCAAACTAATTTCATAGGAAATGTAGTAACCCTAAGATTGGATTACAGAAAATTCTTATATTAACCATATATATATATATATATATATATATTTGAAAAGGTGGATAAACTACTTCAATTAAAAAAGAACAAGTACAAAAACAAGCACAGAGTAGGAACGTCTACTACTAGATGTGGTGATCGAACAACATTAGACACCGAAAAATAAAAGTACAGGGAATACAAGAACAGAGAGAGGAGGA
The DNA here is from genome assembly GCF_009730915.1 of Dioscorea cayenensis subsp. rotundata. Taxonomy (NCBI): domain Eukaryota; kingdom Viridiplantae; phylum Streptophyta; class Magnoliopsida; order Dioscoreales; family Dioscoreaceae; genus Dioscorea; species Dioscorea cayenensis. The sequence goes on from NC_052474.1 coordinate 20,461,296, forward strand.
AAAGCCATCCTCAAGGTCACCAAGACTCCTAGCCCAAGCTCTGATCATGAACCTTCTTAGACGGCAAAGATACACCCAACCTCCTCCACCCGAGTGCCAATGAACTCCATACTTCTTCTGATAGTAGAGATATCATCTTCGCACTTCTCTCTGGGGCTCACATCAACTGAAGATAGCCAAGATAAGATCATCCGGTCAATTTTCAATATAATGCAATACATAGGAAAAATAATGGCATTAAAAATGAAATCATTTCTAGCAAGCCAAATATTTCAAATAATCGCCATGCACTGGATCCCCGAAAGCCCTCCCTAGCGGAATGCCGCCAGTAACCTCCACTCGCCCCCAAAGTTGATGCATAGAAGAAGGTAGATCAGGAAGCTGAAAAAGCATGATATAGTAATTGAACACATTTTTGGCTAAAAGGCAGTGAAAGGAAAGATGATCCACAGATTCACTTCCAGTATGGCAAAGAACACAAGTTGTAGTCGGCAACCTATTACACCTCATGTATACGCCAGATTCCCCAAAGTAAGAATTTTGTTTTTTCAAGCAAGCCAGTTGAAGAGGTTGATTTTCTTTGGGCACCAGTTGCGCCAAAAGAACTTCGCAACCAGGCATCTCAAACTCCCATCAATTAGAAAATTGTAAAAGGATTTGACCTAGAAAACCCTGTTCCCAGTAAGCCTCCAGCACTTCAAATCACCTGTCTCCTTAGCAGTCACTCGCAGACGCTCGCTTATTTGCAGCGCAAACTCATTCTCTGAAAAAGGAGGCCCATTACAAATATGGAGAAGCTAATGAACAATGTCGTTGGGATGTAGACTGCCCCTAAAATCATCCGACCACAGGTACATGGGTTCCCTTCCATCCAACCAACAATCTTTCCAAAAAAGTGTTTCTTTTCCTGTCTTAATTTCGTGAAGAACGCAACCCCTAAAGGCTGGCAGGCAACTTAAGACCCCTTTCCAAAAATAGGATATCCTACCAGACAGAGTTGGGCCCGTCCTCCAACTGATCAACCCATAGTTGAACTGCACCACCTTTGCACTACACCAAGACGGGTCAATTAAAAACTTCCACCACCATTTCTCTAGCAACGCCTGATTGAAGGTAGCGAGATCGAGAATGCCCCAACCCCTGGTCACGTAGCGACAAAGATTCTTCCAACCTACCAGACGATCACCAGGGTGGTCAATATCTGGACCTGACCACAAGAAGTCCCTCTAGATTCTGTCAATCTCTTTAATGACCCAACAAGGAAGTCGAAAGATAAACATCTAGTATGTTGGTATCATTGATAGACCAGAGTTCACCAGAGTTAGTCGTCCACCTAAATATAGGTGTTGAACTTTCTATGCGGAGAGCCTCCTTCTAACCTTGAGAATAAGCCCTCCTAATCTTGCTCTAAGAGGCCTCCCGACCCTAAAAATCGGAATGCCCAAGTAAAGAAACAGTGCGAGCGCCACAGCAGCAATTTAATGTGTTCGTAGCTACCATATTAGATAACTCCCCCATTCTACTCGAGTAAAGGCACGTCTTTGAAAGGTTAGTTTCTAAACCAGTCAAGCCTTCAAACAAGTATAAAACTAGCTTGATGATTCTGAGGTCCTCCAGCTCTCTCGTATTCAAAATCGGAAGATCATCCACGTAGTGCAGGTTACACTTACTTCCAAGCTTCCCCAAAGGCACTCCAATCAAAATCTTAGAATTTAGAGCATAGGTAACACATCGAACTCAGGACATCTGTAACTAGAACAAAACGTAATGGTGATAGAGGATCATCCTGCCTCAGACCCCTCTGATGGCGGATATACCCATTCGGAGAGCCATTAACAAGAATTGAAGCCTTCGAAGGGTACAAAATACTCTTGATCCAACCCACTCATCTTTCTCCAAAACCCCTCGCCAATAGTAGTTCGACCAGGAAATCCCAGTCAACCAAATCAAATGCCTTTATAAAATCAACTTTTAGAATGTGCCCTGGAAGTCTTCACTTGTATAGATTATAGATCAGTTCTTCAGCAGTCACAAAATTATCAAAGATGCAACGTCCCTTTTAGGAAAGCCGATTGATTCAAATCTACAAGAGAGTGCATTACTTTACTTAAACGCGTTGCCAAGATTTTTGACAAAATTTTCAAGGATGAGTTAATAAAGCTAATGGGGAGATAATCCCCCGGTAACTCCGGTGTCAAGACCTTTGGAATAAGTGCAATGCTGCCCCGTTAATCTTTTCTAAATTAGCTCTCCCAAAGAAGAAATCCTCACAAAGTTTCTGAAGGTCAAGCTTGATAATCTCCCAGAGCTGTTTGAAAAAATGCAAGGGGAAGCATCGAGCCCCAGGGCTTTATCACCGCCTAAATAAAAAACAACAACTTTGATTTCCTCCAATGAGATAGTGTGTTACAAGAGAGATAAGTCCACTGCGTCTTGTTACCCTAATGACTTTTGGAGATCCACCTCGAATATGTAAGACCACTTAAGACCAAATTGCTCGAGCAGGCGCTCAGAGAAAATTTTTCCCAATCTCCCCCGAATCAATCCAAGTAACACCATCAATACTTATAATAGGAATGAAATTCTGGTTTTTACGCTCATTGGCCACCGTATGGAAAAGCGGGTGTTATCATCTCCTTCCTTCAACCATTGAAGTCTCGATCTTTGTTTCCAATAAAGTTCCTCTTGTTTATGAATCTCTCCTAATTTTGACAAAATGAACTCCTCCTGATTGAACTCCAATGTCGATAAACGTCGGGTCTCTTTGATTATATCAATGGTCTCAAGCTCTTGCAATAAGGCCAGTTTTTTAAGTTTAATGGACTCGAAAAAGAACTTCACCCAGTGCCGCAGCTGTCTCCTAAGCCCTACCACTTTTGTTTGCTAGAATGAAGGTACCGCAGCCCTGAGGAGATAATTCAGTCCACCAATGTTCCACTAGCTCCTGGAAGCCCTCCAGAGTGGACCAAACCAACTCAAACCTAAAAGGTCGCGGGTTCGAGATGTGATTTCCCACTTCAAGCCGGATGGGTACATGATCTGACCCCAGTCTCGGGAGACTGTTTTGAATCATCTTAGGAAAGATGTTTGCACAAACGCAATTAACTAGAAAACGATCCAATATAACCCAAATAGGGTCGGATTGGCCATTTGTCCATGAGAATCTTCTACCAATAGAAGGGGGCTCTTGCAGTGCCAGATCGTGCATGAAAGCGTTAGCTTTTCGAATGTCCTCCAAGTTTGGTGGACCTGATTTTGTCCCCCACATCAAAAAATTGTGTTGAAGTCCCCGCAGATAATTCAAGGAGTTCCAGGTGACACAGCGCAGTTCTGTAGCTCTACCCAAAAGGAGAGCTTCAGCGTCTTGGCATTTGGCCCATACATAATAGTTCACTGCCAGGTCAAATTCTCACATTTGGAGAAGAATTCTATAGTCAAACTAAAGGATTCAACCTTATGCAGTTTGCCAGCCAAGAAACCACTATTCAAACCCATGATAATGCCGCCCACCGAGCCACTAGCCGCACAAAGAAAAAAAGTTGTCCGCTTTTGCTCCCACCAATCTCGCGCCAAAGGCGGGTGCAATCTCCTCCAATTTAGATTCTTGAAGACAACAAACATCCGTTAAGTGTAAATTGAAAAAGTCCTTGACAAGAAACCGCTTCGCCGGTCTCCCTAATACCCTAATGTTCCAAGGAATAATATTAATTAACAAACATCAATTAACGCGACCCTCCGAGGAGGACGACGCCTAATGCATAAAAACCAAAACCATCAAATATATATATATATATATATACCCCATATGATATTAGAATACTATATCAATAATTTGGATTCATTTAATTGCACGCTATAAAGTTTATTTGGTATATGGAATAAACATTTTTAATAATAAATTCATCACACTTTGTATACTACAAAAAAATAAATAAATAAATAAATAAATAAATAGATAGATATTCTCATGTTTATATCAACGAGTGTGAATAAATATCTTCCAATTTTTTTTAGCTAACTTATAAATTGAAAATGATACTTTATTTAATAAATTTATAGCAGCTTTGGTAGACTTAGAAATATCCTTTTAATCAATTTAACCCTTTTCTATTTTTAGTAAAAATAAGGGGAATAAACTTGATATTATATGCTTTTGTCACTTTAATTAATATGTCAAAATTCTATTATCAAATTGTTTGGGTCAAAAGCTAAAAAGAATCTTGAATAGAAGAATTAAGCCAAAAAATAGCATATAAAAGAAAACAATGATTAGATATGACATCTTTATCTTTGCAATTGATTTCCGGAGATCTCTAATATAGTACCAATTCTATTATTAAATTATATGTCATAACCTCAATTAAGTAACAATCATATGGTAAGAAGATTTTGGTGAAGATCATAAACATAATAAATATCAATTATAAAAAGCTTGGAGTGATTTTTCATTGTAATGTTGATAAGGCCTTTAATTTGCCTATGACTAGAATTTTGTTTCATTTTTGAACTTCATCTTCGATCTAATACTATTATCCAATATATATCCAAAGCAACTCTTTATGGCTACACTACTAATTATTACAACCTAAATCGAGAAACTTGACATTCTAATAATCCTCCGTTGCTACATCATATGTTAGCAACGTAGCATTTTCAATTTTATCTCTTCAAAAGCCCTTACAACTTTAATATATTGATTGCCTTTATCTTTTTACCAACTATTACATTAGCATTTGTGATGATAAGAGCTTTTGCAATAATAACTTTAAAGATGAGATTTATCATTCCTCCATGTGTCAAAATTTTTACCTCTTTCTTTGTCTCACAGGCATCCATATGGAAAAATTGTTTTTGACTTTCACTAATTGATATCATTTCCCTTCAAACAATTGTAGGTCCATATGCATGACTATAGCCTCCAAGGGGTTAATTTCTCCCATTCATTGATTTGACTTTCAAGACCAAATTTGTCCAATGGACCCTTTTGACCTTTGCTATACTAAAACTTAATTATGTGCTTAAATGGCAAAGAATCTCCTCAACAATAATTTTTGACATATAAGATTCCCTAAAATTATTTTTTCAATTTATTTTAACTTTTCAATTGCAACTACTATATAATCAAAATTTTAAGTTAAAGTACGAAAAATCTTCCCAGTTATTTGTAAATCTTTGATATCTTCTCTAATTTGCTTTATTTGATTTGTTTGTGAAGTGATTCTCAGGAATCCCTCGTTGTTTGGGGGACGAGGATATTTTTAATCTTCAATATAGATGAGGAATTCCCATGCAACTTTAGATTTTTATAGAAATAATTTTAATAACTATTGATGCTCTGACACCTTAGATGTGATTTCCAAAAATGTTCTACTATCTTTACTTTTACAAATTATAACCCATCTTTTATTCTTTGTGCTACAATGCCTCGTATTCTTGATTAGTATCATCTACTTAACTTTTTTAAACAAGATCCTTAATGTCTTCATATCACTAATGCAATTCCATTTCAATATATCCTCCTAATATCATTGTTTGTGCCTGTTAATGTAAGAATATTAGATTGGATTATATTGTTCATGGTGATACTTATGCAACTCTTCCGGATTGCATCTTTCTTTTCCTTGGATTGAGGATATCTTTGATCTTGCTTGATGTCATCCAACTTTTTCAAATTTATTCTCTAAATATTATATAAATTTCTCCTTGAATCAAGGAAGTAGGTGGTGATTAATAACATTAACAAGATTATTAAAAAAGAAAAAGAAATGGAAAGTAAAAAAGAGTGATACTTTGTGTGAAAGTAATCACAAGAATTAAAAGATGTGGCATGCCTTTAGTTGTGGGTAAGAAATGAATATTTTTTATAGTTTCCCTTATTGATTGGAGTATATCAAATTATCAAAATGGATTTGATTCTCATGGTCCCTATCAATCCTTAATTAGTGAAAAAGATGTATGACATTATTATATAATATATATTGATATATATTATATAATTTATATGCATAAATAAAGAGGGAAAAGGGAGATAGAGAAAGAGAAAAAGAGTCCCACCTTTAACTTTTCAGCAATAAATCACCAAATCAAAGCAGTGGCCATGGCTTCACAAGTGTAGCTTGATTCCCAACCACATATGCTCAAAATCTAAAGAATGGGCCATTACATCTCTTTCGGTGACCAAGTTTCACTCCACATTTGTCACAAAGTCAGAGTGTGATTGGATAAAAATATTAATAAGAAAGAGAAAAGTGACAAAAATCCACACTATAAGTTATGGAGGAAAATCAATTGAAGTGAATATGTGAAGTTTATACAGTTCATAACTAGATTTTTGACTCTTGTCCTGAGATAAATAATTTAATAAAAAAATAATACAATTATGGAAAAATTGTTAAATATATTTTTGGAACGTATCAGAATCTCAATGAGTATTATATCAACTACACCTATTGCAATGTATCTACATCTAAATCGAACTCATAAGTTATTATATTATTTTTACAATTTTTTTTAAAATAAGATAATTAAATATTGATATAATCAGTTGCTTTTGATAAAAGTATTTATGTTCTTAAGTTTTTACAAATTAAGTTAATTTAGGATTTGATAATTCTGATATATTATAATTAGTTACGCATTCTCTGTCAAAGCTCAACCAAACACTAAAAGTACTACTTAATTTAAAATTAAAATAAAAAATATTATATTTTTTAATTACATATTAATTAGCTTAAAAATTTTAATTTTAATTTTGAAATAATAGCTATAAATAAAAACTTTCTTCAATATGAAGTCAAACAATCTAAACTAGACACATTTATTTATTATTTATCCTATATTTTCATCATTCCATGGAAAACAATATAATTTTAATTAAAAATAAAAATAAAATTATATGTACATAATCTAAATTTAAAAACAATCTATTAAAAATGGAAAAACAAAAGAACAAACAGGTTCTCTAGATGCCATCTTTGTCACCCCATTAGGTAGACCAATAGGCTTTTCCATCCAATCCTGTCATACCATTACTAGAGAAATATTAGAATTTATGTCCTCCACCATCCTCCTCTATAATCAAACCCAACTTGAGCCTTATCCCCATCATGTTTACAATAAATACCAAAAATAAAACAACATCAACATTATAGTCAATGTTGTAATTATTTAATTAAAATTTAACTTTTAGTATAGCTTTAAAAATAATGAATATTAAAGTAAGTAATTAATACAAATTATTTTAATTTTAATTTTAATTTTTAAATTTTAGCTCACAAGTTTTTTCAGAACCACGAGTTCTAAATTAATCTGAGATAATATACTAAATGCATCATAAAAAAAGTAAATATTTTAGTGAGTAATTTTTATATATACAAAAATTTAAATTTAAATAAAAACTTGATAAAAATATTTTTCATTAAATAAATTTTTATATATAAAAATTCAAAACTCAAGCTATTTGTTTAAGATACTCAAAACTCCCACTAGTATTTTACTCTAGAATAAAAACATAAACTACATTATCATAAAAAATAAATGAAAAAACTTAAGAAAACTAACAGCAAAAACAAAAGATATATAACAAAAATAATTCTAAATAAATAATTACTTACAGTGATCATCCACCAGTTTTGTTCTTCACTCTCAAATAACAATAATATTTTATTTTTTCTAATATAATATATATTGTAAAAACCTTAAAAACCACCTCTCTCTCTCTCTCTCTCTCTCTCTCTCTCTCTCTCTTTTCTTTATGTTTCCAAGAGTAATATAAATTATCAATGCTTGTATCTCTTATATAAGAGGGCACTCTCCAAGTCTCCTTTTATGGATTCCATGTAAGAGTGTGTTGACATCACACCTAACTAATGTAATGGGTGGGTGACTTTGAGTGATGGATTTGTTTGTTTATCCACCATCTAAGTGTGCAACTAGGCTCTCTAATTCTGTCCCATGTTCTTACTTCTTACCACCTCTTTTCTCTTATGTATGTTATAATGACTTCTTCTTAATTCCACTACCACTTGCACTAGACTAGGCTTTCCCTTATCAATAGATTTATCTTTTCCTGTTTTTCCATTTTTATGCTTGACATTTGCTTTTTTTGGGTTCAAATTATATGTTATATTTAAGCTTTATATAAAAATTAATAGTACTATTAAAACTCTTAAAAACAAAAAATAAAAATAAAAATAAATAATATGTGAGGATAATTTTACTTTTTTATTGAAATGATTTACTCTCATTGATACACGTTTTATTATTAAATAAAATGCATAAAATTAAAAAAACAGCTAAAGCCACTTGGTTCAAGTGATTACCCCTCCTTTTCAAAATAAAATAAAATAAAATGAAATTAGAAAAATCATAATTAGTGTTTATAGAATTTTTAAAAATAACAATTAATTTGAAACAAAATAAAAATTCTTAAATAATTTGAAATAAAAGAAGCAATAGATAATAGATGATAATAGTAATAATACATCTCTGATTTTTTTATTTTTAATTAAAAAGTAATTCTATATGATTTTAGCATCAATAGCTGCCTTGTATTTTTTTTTAATGTATAAATATGGGTTCTATTAAATAGCTAGTAATTATTTTCTTTATCTAGAATTGAGTACCCAAAAAAAAAAATGTACCTTTCTATAAAATTTTTAAATTGATTTTTAAAATACAAGTAAATATGATTCCACTTATCCAGTTTTTAAGGTGTACAAGTAATTCTCTCCAACTAATAATCAATATCAAATTTACATTTATTATTTAAAAAAAATTTTAAAAATCGAGTGATCCAAGAAAAAACTAAAAATTCCTTTATTTAACAATTTTTTTTTTACTGAATTTTCTCTCTCTTCCAATAAATTTTCTCCTTTAAATTTTTACAAATTAATCATATCAAATTATTAGACTTTCTAAAAATAAACTTTCTTTCCTTTTCTTTTGCTATTAAGGAACATGATTTTTGGTGGAAATACATTATTTAGTATTGACTAATTTTCCCCCCTAAAATAGATAAATAAATTTACTAAATCAAATCCCATTTCCAAATAATACTTAGAACAATCATTTCCTTAAGAACAAGAGGAAAATAGCAAACTAAAACCAAAATAGACATTTATCCACCATATACATCTTTATGGTTGCCAAATTTATCTCCAATAAATTGAAGGATTTTGTAAGAAGAAAAAACACCACAAAGTGTGTGTCTTCCATTGGCCCTTCCCTCCTTAAATTCCTCCCAACCTTCAAACAAATAATACTCAAAAACCAAACCAAAAACAAAATCAAAATCACATCTTTGTCTCAACCACAAACAAATATAAATATATATATATATACACAGACCATCTTCTTCAAAGTAGAAAAAAAAAGGGAAAAAAAAAGAGGGAGAGAGAGAGGGATTGAAGGTATTGGTGTTGAGGATTTGGTAGGTTGTGGTGAAGATTTGGATGAACTGGAGAGGACCCCACTGCCTCTCCATCTCCATCTTCACCACACTCTCAATCCTATTCTCCTTCTCCAAGATCTCCATCTCTCCCTTTCCTTTCATTAATCCCATCTTCTCCCATTTTTCCCCAATTTTTTGTCCTTGTTTTGATTTGGTTTGTGACAAGCTGTAAAAAAGTTTCAATCTTTTCTTCTCTGATTGAAGAAAGTTATAATTTTGATTCTTGTTCTGGTTGAAAGTTGCGAGCTTTTTATACTTTTGGTGGGTGTTTCTCTTTGTTGGCTTAATGCACAACTTGCGATGTTCTTCCTGCTCTTATCTTCTCTTCCTTTCATCTTCCTCCTTTCCAAGTCCCTCCCTTTGAAGCAGACACACTGGCTTGATCTTGTCCCAAGTCTGAATCTTTCCATCAAGATGTCAAGCAAGAGGAGGAGTCAAAGTGAAGGGGAGAATGAGGGAGAGAATGATATGTTTCCTTCTGTTCTGGATTTGCCAGAGCTGGCTCTGGACATGGTCCTTGGCAAGCTTTCTCCTGCTGGGCTTTCAAGCATGTCCTGTGTTTGCAAATCTTTGAGGGAGACTTGCAGGAGTGATCATATGTGGGAGAAGCACATGAAAGCAAAATGGGGGAGATTAATTGGCAAGGCTGCTCAAAGACAGTGGGACTTGTGTATGGCCTTGAGGAATCAATCTTTGTGCAAGGCTAAAGGCAAAGGTTTCTTTGCCCGTCTCTCTTGTGTTTTGCCTCTTCATTGGATTAAGTCTAGGATTGATGGTGGTGCCAAATCAAAAGGTGTTTTCTTCCCTGATGTTTCCATTATGTCCTGGTATCTCTCTCTTGAAAATGGCAAGTTCTGGTTCCCTGCTCAGGTTTACAACAGAGAGGTATGTATATATCTATTTATCTATCTGTCAATTCTTCGATGTTTTCATTCATTTGTATGCTTGTAAGATTGAATTTTCATCATATCTTTTGTAGCATGGGCATGTTGGATTCATGTTGTCTTGCTATGATGCTGAAGTCAGTTATGATTGTCATACTGATACCTTTCGCGCAAGGTATATTGCATATTTGTTACTGTAAGTATCTAAGTGTCATGTATTATATATGTGATTGGTGTATGCATTTAGGTACCCTCCACATGGCCGGAGAACGGTTGTGATTGAAGAGGGAGTGCAATGGGAGAGACTGAGAGCATCACCTGTTGAAACTTCTGCACATGAGCTTCATATTTCTGATTGTTTGCATGAATTACTGCCCGGTGATCATATTGAGATTCAGTGGAGAAGGAACAAAGAATTCCCATATGGTATGTCGTGTGTTAGTTCCTGTATGGCATTTGTATTGTCACATTCATTTAATTGTGAGTTTTGGTTTCACAGGATGGTGGTATGGAGTTGTTGGTCACTTGGAGTCTTGCGACGGTAGTGAGTACCATTGCCGATGTCATAACAGTGGTAAAGCTACAAATGAGTAGAAATTTAATATTGAGTAATTTGGCATGTCTTTGTTCTGATAACCAAAGATGTAAATTTCGTAAGTCATTGAACTACTTGTAGAAGACGTTGTAAGAATTCTGATTTGTTTACTAAATAGTAGAAAGTTAACGGTTGGCAAAAAAACTCGAACACTTGAATCTACATGAGTATAAAGTTAACAACTGGGTTAACATGTCCTTGTTCTGGTAACCAAAGATGTAAATGTCGTAAATCATTGAAGTAATTCTAAAAGATGTTACAAGGATTCTGTTTCTTCACTAAATAGTAGAAAGTTAAAGGTTGGCAGGAAAGTCGAACATTTGAATCTACACAAGCAGAAAGTTAACAGCCGGGTAATTTATCATACCCTCTTTTGTAAATCATTTTATTTGTAGAAGATGTTATAATAATTCTGTTTTCATTTACTAAATAGTAGAAAGTTAACACTTGGCAAGAAACTCAAACACATAAATCTACATATGAGTAGAAAGTTAACAATCAGTAATTAAATATATCCTTGTTCTGATGGCCAAAGATGCAAATGCTGCAAACAGTTGAAGTACATGTAGAAGATATTATAATTCGATCTCATCTCATTTACCAAGTATAAAGCCGATTATTTTGTGTATGTGTGCCCCCGTGAATTGAATGTATTGTTGGTTATGTGGAAAATTGTAGATTGATACTTAATTGTGCAGCTTAAAACATTCCTTGTCTTGTTTGCAGATACTATCATGTTAGAGTTTAATCAATACACACCTGGTTCAAGATGGAGACGAGCAGCTGTAAATCGGAAAAATCATCGTGAAGAAGGGAATGAGACTGACGGATTTTACGGAGGGATTCGAAAACTCAAAAGCAAGGATGAAATCAATATGTGGAAGCAGCTGTGGCCAACTGATAACCTGGAATAAGTGTTGATCAGTGAATCCTTGTCGTCTTGAATCTATTTGTTGTAAATTCACTATTCTCTTGCTAAATCGATTCTGCATGAGATAACAAGATAAAAAGGAAAAAAAAGGAACAATTTTTATTCGAGTCCGCATGGATACCATGCTCTTTTTGTCTTCCGGTCATGAGGTTCCAGGTTTTATGCAGATTCTCGCGGCTGTAGTTTTAGAATGAAAACATTTCTATGTAAATTACTTCTTGTAGGTACAATGCTTGATGTGTTAATCTAGTATTCTCATCGGCGAATTATAATCGTGTTCTTGTTTTACAATTGATTATTTCTTTACTGATAAAATTTTTGATCGATGATGAATTGTTGCAGTTGCAAAATAGTTGTTTTTATTGCATCGGTAACAGTAATTCTGGCTGCTCTAATTTTTGCATGAAATCAGCATCAGTTTGTGAGCTAAATTGATTTGGATATGTGTGATTGTATTTGCTATTTCTTCAAGATGCAGCAAAAGTTGATGAACAGAAAAATTCTGCAGACTAGTTTCTATCGCTATTGCTTCGCTTGGTAAGATTTCTGTTTAATAATAACAATTAAATTATGCTTCATTGAAATCAAATTTGTGTCCATTATTCAACCATTCATGGAAAAAACCAAACACCACAAGTGAATAAAAGTAAAAAAAGATTTAGTGAGCTTGTTAAAGTTGATATAGAAAAGACCTTTGATACCATTGAGTGGTTTGTTGTTCTTGCAATTCTCCGGAGAATGTCTTTCCCCGAGATTTGGATTAAATGGATTCATGCCTCTCTCTTTCCTCGGCTTCCTTCTCCCTTCTCATCAATGGCAATCACTCATCCTGGTTTTTTGGTAGTCGAAGAGTCAGGCAGGGAGATCCGATCTCTTCCTTGCTTTTCCTTCTTACCTCTCAGACCCTCTCGGCCATTCTTAACAAAGCCCTTTTCCTTAATCTGGTCCCTGGCTTTAACAAGAATCTCCCTCGAGACTTTAACCACTTTATATTTGTAGATGACCTCATTTTAGTCACTAAAGCCTCGAGAAAGACTGCCAGAAATTGTCTTCTCTACCTCGACCTTTACCACTCTCTCATCGGCCAAAAACCAAGCCTTCAAAAGTCTGCTATTTTTCTTCCTTCTTAGTGCAACAAAAGTATTTCTAAGGCTATTTCCAAAATCTTAGGTATCAATCTTGGTCACTTCCTTTTTACCTACCTTGGAGCTCCCATTTCTCCAAGAAGGATTCTCATCAATCAACTTAACTTCCTTCCAAACAAAATTAACTCAACCATCTTTTCTTGGAATCACTATACTCTTTCAACAGTTGGCAGTGCAGCCCTCCTCAATAACTCTATCTTCTCCATTCCAAATTATCTCCTTTCTGTTATGCATCTTCCTAACTCCATTCTTGAATCCATTTCTAAACAAGCTCGGGCCTTTCTCTGGGGATGTATGGCAATAGTAGCGGCTTTCACTCTGTGGGTTGGTCTACTGTTGTTCTTAGTAAACTCGAGAGCAGGGTTTTGGAATAAAAAAATCTTAAACTTGTGAAGCATGCTATTATGGCCAAAAACATTTTTAGCCCTTCTAAATTCCGAAAACAAAATTTGGATTGACATCTTCAAAGACAAGTATAGAGTGTGGCATCCCTCGGTTCAATAATCATTCTACTCCCTCTTCTTGGTTTTTCAAATCAATTTGTCAGCCTGCTGAGCTCCTCAAGCCTCACTTCAGAATCATATCCATTAATCCTGCCTTTGTCAACATTTTGAATGTCCCTTGCCTATTGGATCTTCCCATTCTCTACAAGTCCACTTTTATCAACATGGATGCTCCTTGGGATAATATTCATAGTATTGATCTTATTAATGGTGATGAGCTTAATCTTTCCTTTCTTAATGTCCTTTTTAGCAATAATATCAACCTGGATTGGATCAATAACATCAAAGTAGATTCCTCTACTGCCAATATTTGGGCCTGGGCCCTTGCTTCTCACAAGTCCACCATTCCTGTTGCTGTCTATGATCATCTGAACTCTAATGGCAAGGACATGGCTACTTGGAAAGGTTGGGACAAGATCTCGAAACTTCTTGTTATCCCTCAGTATCAAAAACCTTTATTTTGGAAATTAGCACATGGGAAGCCCGACCATTGGTGCTCTCCTCTATGCTTTGAATGTCGGTCCTTTTACTCTTTGTCCCTTTTGTGGGCTGGCAAAAAAAATCGCCAGACATATTATGTGGGATTGTTGTAAACTTCAGCAATGTTAGAACACTACCTTATCTATGCTCAATTTAAATTCTGGCAATATTAACTTTCTCTCTATTGGCTAATGGTTAACTAGCACCATCAACTCAATCTACGGTGACTCTTAGGAGAAGGCCCTGATTGCCACTGTTTCTTAGCTCAAATGGAAGCAGAGATGTGCCTACATCTTCCAAGAAATTTTTTTTTTAGATTGAATATTGTTGTCACTAAAGCCCGATATCTTTGTCAGGACTTTCTTATAGCTACCGGCATGATTTACAGGGACTTCTCTAGACCTTATTTTCAGTCTAAATATGTTTTTGTTTTTATTGATGCTTTATGGCAACCCCATCAGAAATTTGCTGGATTGGTTTTTTTTTTTCATTACAAGCTCAGGTCTGGTCCTTATTGCTGTTTTTGTTGGTGTACATGCTTCTTCCAATGAATGCAGAATTAGCTGCAATTACTTATGCCCTGCATATCTGCAATGGTCAAAAGCTTTGTCCACACAAAATTTATACTGACTGCCCAGGCGTCGTTCAAATTACTATTCACCAGCATCCGAGTATTTCCTTGATTTACAACTCGGAGATTCTAGAACTCAAGCAAAAGCTAATTGTCTTCCCCAACTATCCAATTGTTTTTAATCCCAAGGGAAGACAACTTCATTCTCTGATAGATTGGCGTCTCATGGAGGACTAAATCCTTAACTCTCACTCTTCTTCCGAGGCAAAGATCGTCCCTCCTAGCTTGAAGGCATTTATAACCAAAGAAACTTATCCTTCTAGTCCTCTTTTCCGCTTCCTCCTATTTTTGTTTTTTTCTTAGTTGTTTGCTCTTTTTTTCTAAAAAGCGAAAAAGAAAAAAAGATTTAGTGAGTTATATAATTTGTAGGTGAATTATTGTTTTATTTGAGTTCCTACTGCTCATCCATCTCTAAAAATTGAAATGAAGCTAAATAATTGATTTTCTTTTTTTTTTTTTAATCCAAGTACCTTTTGGTTGGTCTCCTGTCTGGGGTGTTCATATCCTTGCTGAAGAGACGGATTGAACTTCAGCACACATAAAGTGAGAGTACAGATGTATTGAGATATTAATTCTAAGAGATGTATCGAGGTACTAACTCCATGTTTGTACACGTCTCTAACATGGCTTGTGTTTGGTGCTCCTATATTTGGGCCCCCAACAAATGAATAAAAGTGAGCCATCCCACCTAATCATATATATATATATATATATATAAAGAAACTATGTCAACTAATGAAATGGCAAAAGAGGAATTTAATTGGAAAAGCCTAAATGATTAACTCGGTTTAATTTTTTGAATAATCACTAAAGTTTGGTAAAATTACAGTTTGCTCACTCAAGTTTGATTTGTTTCTAAATAATCACTGAAGTTACTAATTATTTTGAAGCACGATCACCGAATGATTCTGAGCTCATTAGGCGGCGTGGACACGCGTTTTCTAAATGTTGATTGGACTTTTCACAGTGTCCACGTCAGCTAATGAAGCTGGTAATCATTCGGGTGACTGGCATTTGAAATAATTAGTAACTTCGATTATTTAGAAACAAATCAAACAGTGAGCAAACTGATTTTACCAAACTTTAGTGATTATTCAAAAAATTAAACCGATGAACTCTCATTTGAATAAATGTGAGAGAATAACATTGTATACAAAATTGAGAAAAAGAACCCAAGGAGAAGAAGAGAAAGGGGTTAGGGCAGGGGGGAACCAAGGGGGCTAGCAGGTGAACCCCCGACCCAAATTTTTCTTGGAAGATGTAGGCACATCTCTGCTTCCATATGATTTACAGGGACTTCTCTAGACCTTATTTTCAATCTAAATATGTTTTTGTTTTTATTGATGCTTTATGGCAACCCCATCATAAATTTGCTGGATTGGTTTTTTTTTTTTCATTACAAGCTCAGGTCTGGTCCTTATTGCTGTTTTTGTTGGTGTACATGCTTCTTCCAATGAATGCAGAATTAGCTGCAATTACTTATGCCCTGCATATCTGCAATGGTCAAAAGCTTTGTCCACACA
Source organism: Dioscorea cayenensis subsp. rotundata (assembly GCF_009730915.1). Classification (NCBI taxonomy): domain Eukaryota; kingdom Viridiplantae; phylum Streptophyta; class Magnoliopsida; order Dioscoreales; family Dioscoreaceae; genus Dioscorea; species Dioscorea cayenensis. Next base: position 20,477,439 of record NC_052474.1, read on the forward strand.
AAATTTATACTGACTGCCCAGGCGTCGTTCAAATTACTATTCACCAGCATCCGAGTATTTCCTTGATTTACAACTCGGAGATTCTAGAACTCAAGCAAAAGCTAATTGTCTTCCCCAACTATCCAATTGTTTTAATCCCAAGGGAAGACAACTTCATTGCTGATAGATTGGCGTCTCATGGAGGACTAAATCCTTAACTCTCACTCTTCTTCCAGGGCAAAGATCGTCCCTCCTAGCTTGAAGGCATTTATAACCAAAGAAACTTATCCTTCTAGTCCTCTTTCTGCTTCCTCCTATTTTGTTTTTCTTAGTTGTTTGCTCTTTTTTTCTAGAAAAAGATTTAGTGAGTTATATAATTTGTAGGTGAATTATTGTTTATTTGAGTTCCTGCTGTTCATCCATCTCTAAAATTGAAATGAAGCTAAATAATTGATTTTTTATTTTTTTTTAATCCAAGTACCTTTTGGTTGGTCTCCTGTCTGGGGTGTTCATATCCTTGCTGAAGAGACGGATTGAACTTCAACCATAAAGTGAGAGTACAGATGTATTGAGATACTAATTCTAAGAGATGTATCGAGGTACTAACTCCATGTTTGTACACGTCTCTAACATGGCTTGTGTTTGGTGCTCCTATATTTGGGCCCCCAACAAATGAATAAAAGTGAGCCATCCCACCTAATTATATATATATATATATAAAGAAACTATGTCAATTAATGAAATGGCAAAAGAGGAATTTAATTGGAAAAGCTTAAATGATGAACTCTCATTTGAATAAATGTGAGAGAATAACATTGTATACAAAATTGAGAAAAATAACCCAAGGAGAAGGAGAGAAAGGGGTTAGTAATTTAAAAAAAGGTTTAAAAAATCGTATATATATAGAGGGATAGATTTTACCATATTTTTTAAAAAAAAAATACAAACTTGATATGTATTCTTATTAATTGAGTTATTGAAAATATCTTATATCTGCTATAGATAACACAATTTTAAATTATCCTTTATGTTATTTTAATATATGTATTTAATTTTTTTTTTATGTTAGCATATTATTTTCCATTTAAAATAATTATTTTGTTGGATTATTTTTTTTATTTTTTTTATGGTTTGCCTTTAGGCTTTAGCCCTTCCTATCATCTAGTCCTGGTTCCGTCCCTGGGTTAGGACTTGTGATTGCAAAAAGATCATACGGTATGTAGTGACGGATTTCACCACACTTTGAGCAGTGCATCCTTGCAAGAAGATCTCCTACTCCACTGATTTGATCTTTTTTAATCGCTTGTAAAAGTCATTGTTATCTATTCTTGTGGGATGATGATGTGTTTGTGTTGTTAAGAGCCTATTTTTGTTGATAACTCATGTCATTGTGCTTATATACCTTTTAGTTAGTTAAAGAAAAAAACCTTTGTTACACTATAGTTGACATAGAGGAAACATTTCAATTGACTCTAGAAAGTGCCATGGCTTTTTCTCTCTTTGAAGGGTTTTCCACGGTAAAATTTAGTATCTTGCATCGATTGTTTGCATTAGATGGTTTGTTGCTCATTATTCCATGCTAGATCACAAAAAGGGGTCATTTTTATATTTGCAACATCTGTATTGGCCTAGGAAGGCCTTACACCTGCATAAGAGACCGCATAACCCAATCCTGGGACATACTCGGGTAAGTGTCGCCAATACACATCAAAGTTATATCCGCACATCATCATCAAAGAAGTGTTCAAGCTATTGTCTGCTTTGCACAAGAGCCCCCCCATAGATTTGGCAAAGAGGTGTGTAGGTAAGTGCGCCTTTGATCGTATCATGAACAATCTGAAATTTTTTTAATCATTACGATGTCGAAAACTCGACAACTTGTCACATTTCAATTAAAAAATCTAATTGCTTCAAGAGTCTAATATTAAATTTAAATCTTTATTTTTTTTATAATCCATAAAAAAAATTTGTATCTTTATAAAACAGATGGAATAACGAATTATTAGCATATGTATACTTGTTATAAATGAGATTCTAACAAGCTTCTAAATTCTTTAAAAATTAATTAATAAATGTATAAAAATCAACGGCTAGGATCGTCAGAGCACGAATCTCCAAGCTCGTGAGCATCATTGATAAAAAAGAGGCCCTTCCCGCAGGCTTGAAGCTTCTTCAATGGCGATCTCGAAGAAGAGTAAGCAAAAGCCCAGATCTCGAGTCCTACTTCTCGTGATCACGGCCATCGCCATTGCTTGCTTCTGGCTTCTCTACTCCTCATCCATCCCTAGCTTGGGGTTCTCCTTCTCGTCGCCAGCGGCAGCGGTGAATTGGGTGGAGAATGGGACGCGGGAGAAGGGAGGATGGGATGGGCTCGAGCGGAAAGTATTTTGTACTGGGGAACAGGGTTGATTGTCCCAGGAAGCATTGCGATTCTTGCGAGGGGTTGGGGCATCAGGAGTCCAGCCTCCGTTGCGCCCTCGAGGAGGCATTGTTCCTTAAGAGGTGGATTTCTTCTTGATTTTTTTATCGCTTTGGAAGTAAATGGGGTTGATTTTTTTGTTATGGTTTGTTCACTGAATGAGATTTTTTTATGTTATTTGTTGTGATCTACTCTCTCTCTTTTCTTCTTCTTTTTTTATTCTTGCAAATGATTTGATTATGAAAAATTTTTGAACTGATTTTTGGTGATTTGCTAGAGAATGCTTCATGTTTTTAGTGAGAAGATGCTGGTGCTTTTATTTTTTTATTTTTTTATTTTTTTGATCATAGGGATGCTGGACTGGAAACTCAAACTGTTTGAATTGAATTCTCTCTTAAAACATTCCCAAAAAGATCAAAATTTTGGAATAGAAGTATCTATATCAAGCGAGATTTAGTCAACTATATTATTTGGAACAGAGTTTTGTGACTGTCTGAGCATGTGTCTAGATTGATAGGTCCTATGTTAAAAAAAAAACGAAAAAGGTGATCTTTTGGTTTCTAAAGATTTAATTGGTGTAAATCAACATTAACTGCGCAGATTTCCAATTTTTGGGGTTTTTTTCTTGTTGTGTTTGAATTTGTACATTTGGATTTCTTTGGAATTGGAATTGATAGAAGATGCTTACTAATTTTTGTAGGGTGTTTGTGATGCCTTCAAGGATGTGCATTAACCCAATTCATAATAAGAAGGGGATCCTTCACCACTCTAGCAATGCGACTTCGGAAGAGAGGTATGACCCATCATTATACATGTTAATGACTTGCAAATTGATTGTATATTCATCTTCTGATATTGATGACAGTGCAAGTTTATATAAAGTTTATGTGTCCCTGAAAACTAATTAATTTCAGCTCATACTATAAGATTTAATTTACTAATGGTGCATAGAATTCTATGGGGAAATGCATTTTCTAACATGATTGGTAATTTTTAAATTAAGGGAAAAATATGTTTTTATTGTCTGCTTGAGAGACTATGGCTTCATTTCCATGATTACCTTAAGGTCGCAATCTTGAATATATATGTAAAATTTTCAGGTTTCTTTGATGACCTGTAAGCCTTCCTGTGCCATTAGTTCCAAGACCAGGAAATATCCTGCATGACGATGAAAAATCTTTTTTTAAGTTCTAGTTGCTCTATTGAACCTATAATACCAATTCATGATTAAAGCTAGTGAACTCTAACATAACAGCTTATTTGGTATCTTTATGCAATCTTGCTATTACACTTGAACCATCCTAGATTTCTTTTGTGGAAGATGCATTAATTTCCATTATGTACTTGGTTATTCCTTGAGCCTTTCATCTCCATGACTCCATTGTTTGTTCATGGTTTTGGCCATTCTGTGGTTGATATGGTTTCCTTTTAAGTTGATGAAAAAACAACAGCCTCTTATTGATTGCTATATCCTCTGTGCTCTCATTATCAGTTTTACCCAGTTCATTGGAAAGTTAAACATACCCTGGGAAATGTCGTTTGCTCTTAAACTATATATTGATGTTCACAAATTGTTTTATTAGACTTTAACTTGTATGACAAATTACAGAAAAGTATGTGTGGTTGCAAAGCTGTAAAATATGAGGTGGAGCCCAATATGGACTTGCAGAAAGCACAAACTTAAATTTTGTGCACATCACGCTGTTATCAGTGATGAGTCTAATGGCTGATTTTGGCTTTGCATACTCATTCTGCCTTCATCATAAAGCAGGCTGCTGCCTCACATGCTAAGTTTTTTTACCTAATATAAACTCTAGACACTTGTTTCTCTTATGAAAATATATGTATTTTGTTTCAACAGTAAAGTGGGCAACATTATTTTTCCTGACAGTGTGATCTATTGTAGAATGCCAATCTCTTAAGTCTTAATACATAAATTTACTCTCTGCTTCCATCTTGCATACCATTTTTCCATTTCCACATAAGAACAACTTTGGACATAGTCTTTCTAGTCAAATTTTTTTATGTGCCAACCTGCTCAACATAATTTCCAATCAAAACCAATTCAACTTTGGTATTTTCTAAAATAATTATTTTTTCTCGTATGTTTATTTTGCTAATTGAATAATATTATTCCTTGGTCTTTGCCTTACTGTTTTACAATTTTTAATAGTCTCTACACTGCACAGAAATCTTAAGCTGATTCGTAGTTGTCTAAACTTCTGTTTGATAGATGGACAGCCAATTCTTGTGCAATGGATTCTTTATATGATTTGGATCTCATATCAGAAACTGTTCCAGTGATCTTGGATAACTCAAAGATGTGGTATCGTATACTATCAACAAGCATGAAGTTGGGATCTCGGGGGTTGGTTCATGTGGAAGGTACGGATAAGGTTGATCTTAGAGACAACACTATTTACTCAAACGTTTTGCTGATAAATCATACGGCAAGTCCACTTTCATGGTAAGGCTACAAGCTATTTGATCTTCTATCAGTTTACTTCCTTTTTTTATTTCTAGTTATCATATATGATATCCAGACTATTGACTAAGGATATATCAATGATTCTGTTAGGTGATATTTGAAATGTTAAGTACTAGTGTTGACATTGATAATCTTTCAGGTTTATGGAGTGCAAAGATCGAAACAACCGCAGTTCTATCACTCTGCCATACTCATTTCTCCCAAAGATGGCTGCAAGAAAATTAAGAGATGCTGCAGATAAGGTATTCACATTTTCTTTAACTTGAACTTGGTCTGCTGTCAACCTAATTAGTATTATCATTGGTAGTTCATGTCAGCAGTAGAAAATTATCAAGATGTTGAACATTTGTCATTAGTGGCTTTCTTTCCTTTGATACTATGTTTTATCTTGGGAATCTAAATTTTTAATTTGGCATTGTCTTACCCATGGCATTATCCTAAAATCACACCCCTTTGACTTATGGGTATGCATGCTTGTGAGCTTGGTGGAAATGAAATTGTTTATTGTTTCGTAAATTCTTAGTTGGCTCTAAAGGTTGTTGATTGAAAGCTGTAAATTGCTTTTATTTATTTATTTATGTTGCAAATTGTTGTTATCAAGATACTGATTCATGCAGTAGCTTGGGTTTTGCCATACAGTATTTAGTTATTGAGGTGTTAGGAGATGCGGTGTTCTATTTTGATCTTTGTTTGCTCTTTCGTGTGGAGGAATTGGGAAGACATTCATTTTGGATTTGGAATAAGTCACATCAAATCTTTTTATTATAAGAGTATGTTTGTAGCCCTCTTGAATTGCATCTGAGATTTATATGAACTCTCCGTTATAGATTAAGGAACTCCTTGGTGATTATGATGCCATTCATGTGAGAAGGGGGGATAAGATAAAAACAAGAAAAGATAGATTTGGAGTTGATCGGACCCTTCACCCTCATTTGGATAGAGATACACGACCTGAATTTATTGGAAGAAGAATTGAGAAATGGATTCCCAAGGGACATACACTCTTCATTGCTTCAAACGAGAGGACACCTAGCTTCTTTTCACCTCTTTCTGACAGGTAATCTCTTTGAGAATTTATCTTTCTGTTTCTTTGTTAAAACATTGTTTTTTATAATTGAATGCAACTCTCAAGAATTTTGATATCAAATTTGCACAGCATTTATTTGGCTTGAATTTAAGATAAGAATTACAACTCAACATCCTCTTATGTGAGATTCTAAACATTCTGTTATAAACGTATGTTTCAGTGTGATGAACACATGCTCATTTTCAGTATTTGTTTGATATTGAATGCACTGAAATTTATAATCTAATTCTTTGTTTATGCATCTTCTCATGTTATGCAATGGCTTCTTAATCTGTCGACAGATATAGGCTGGCATATTCATCAAATTACAGTGACATCCTGGACCAGGTGGTAGAAAACAATTATCAGCTGTTCATTATTGAGAGGTTAATTTTAGCTGGTGCCAAAACCTTTGTCCGGACATTTAAAGAAGATGAGAATGATCTCAGCCTTACTGATGACCCTAAGAAGAACACGAAGAAATGGCAAATACCAGTTTATACCATTGATGGTGAAGGAAGTTAAACACGATCCTTGAGAAGCTCAAAATTTCTGCTGTTCTAACTGTTAATTATAATCTGGTTCGTGAGCAGCAAACCAAGATGCAGTCTCCTGCCACAACATCACTGATACCAAAATTGACTTTTTAGAGTGCAAATAGATGAAGTGAAAATTTATAGGTTACCAACCAGAGAAGCCGAGTTGTTTTCTTCTACACAAAGCGCATTAAAAAGCATCATTTTAAGCACAAGAATTCGCCATTGCATGCCAAACCTTTTTATGTTGGTGAAATGCCGGTGTTCAGGGGCGACAAGCTACTGCATTATGAACTCGGGGTTGAAATTCATGTGATATCAGATGTGTGACATGTCTGCACATCCTTTTGTACTAGTTTCTGATTATATTTTTCTCTGTTTTTTCCAAGTGAAAGATAGAAACATTATGTTGTTGAATGGGCAATGAACATTTGCAAGTTTGGTTTTACTGCAGCTGTTATTAATTTTGGAGTAATTAGTCTCTGGTTTTCTGTACATCTTGCTCAAGTTTTTGGCCATAAAAAGCAGGTTGAAATAAAGAGATGTGTGAAATATAGTGTTTATTAGTTGTGTATATCTTCAATTTACAAAAGCAGTCACATTATAATTTGTAATAATTACTCTTATATTGGGGACTGATAATCTAAGGACGTCCTTAGATTTAAAAATTCAGAGATGTCTCACAATAACTGTTAATTAGATTATCATCTAATAATTATTGTTTTATTATAAATATAACCCTGAAAGTGAGATTAGCATTAATAACCCCACTTCTGAGTTAGTAATGAAATAATAGCCGTTAGATAGATGATCTAACCGCTGCTGTGGGGATGTCACTAGATTCGTTTTATAGGAATATTCCTAAAAAACATATTATATATATATATATATATATATATATCAGAAAGCTTCTGAAAATTAGCAAAATTATGTATTAGTCCATGTGAAACTCATGGAGATCACACATAATTCTGAGAGTCACTAATGTGTGTGAAGAAGACACGAACAAGTAATGTGAACAAATGATGCCGAGCTTTTAAAATTCTTTTCTATGTTTTAGAAATTAATTAATTAATTAATGACAAATCTGATGCTTTGACGTCGTTACGCAAATGTCACCAATGAATTTTATAAGTGAGGCCCTTAACGTTTGGTAATTATTCATTTTACTTTCTAAAGTGGAATAAATCTTTATATAATTTTTACTTTATTTATTTATTTATTTTGATTTTTCTTTATTTAAATATGAACTCACACATGAACAAATCCATGCAGTTTAAGGCAAAAAATTATATATATCTATATACATATATTAAAAATAAAAGTGGATAATAACAAAGAGAATAGTAGTAAAAATATTATTTCATTGATTGTGGTAAATGTAGTAAAAGAATGTAAGCATGTTAATACACAGGCATTCTAGTTATATTAGATGAATACAATGAAAAATATATTTGTATATCATTAATAATAAGCAATTATGTCCTAAAATATACAATCAAAATCTCCCCAAAATTGAGAGAATCACTAAAAATATTTGCGATATCACATAGCACCATAAACATTAAAAAAAAACTTAATTATTTCATAAAATTAGTAATTTTTAAAAAGAATTAGTTCCTAATCCAAGATTATGAAAAAGAATCTATTGTTAAAACCACCAAATTCAGATGATTAGCAGCACTAACCCTCAGTTCTTTAGAAGAGGAAAACTGTGGCGAGAATTCAAATTTTATGTAGAGGAATTAACAACACGGGACTTTAGATCTTCATACAAACCCTAATAAACCAAGGTGAGAACGTGTGAGACTTAGTGAGAGCACAGGAGACATTAAGGGTCCATTTGATACACAAGATTTTAAGAGCCAGCACAGAATAATTTATACAGTTACTTGTTTGATTTACAAATAAAGTGAGTACAACATAAACGGTTGGTTGAATACAAATCTTTGGATTTTCAAAAAAATATTGTCATGAATATATAACATTAAAAGAATATTATAGTAAATTAACAAATTTTAGTTCAATACTTTTGCAAATTAAACATCAAACAACACAAAAAATTCTATACTGTCTAATAAATATCAAAATAAAATAGCACATATATTGTACTGTATTTCAACCATTTATACTATATTGTACTGTTTGTGCTGTTATTATGAACTAATCAAATGTACCCTAAGTTTGCACATGTCTTTTGATTAACCCAGAGAATTGTCCCATTTATCAAAATAGAAATAAAATTAAAAAAAAAAAAAATAAGAAGAGAATCTAACTCTAGGGAAACATGTGATAATCACTATATAGCATCTAGACTTCATGAGGAACAACTTTTCAATTCATCTCAAACACAAAAAAAGTTTATACAATCCAGGAAAATTCACAGAAGATGAAGAAGCTCAGCTGAAAATCAGAAAAAACTCTTACTTTAACTATTTATATGAAAAGTATTTAAATAACTGAAAGTTTAGTACTCAAAATGAAATAAACTAAGTGATGCTGGACTAAGCTAACCCCAACACTGGACTTGGCTAACCCCGATGCTGGACTTAGCTTCTGCCTCGAACTTACTCTCCATCCATGATCAAATCAATCTCAGCCGTTGGTTTCTTTCCACCTTCTGCTAACGGATTTAACTGAAATTCGAACACATGAAAAGACATTCTTACCCCTTAATTGCTTTATATTTTTACCAGAACAACCTCTTCTCCTCAACTCGGATCCTTTCTGCAGAATGCTTCAATTACTAACAACAACATGAAGGGCCATGAAAGGCAAATGAACCACAGAAAAGCCCTCATTAGATCCTCTTAGAACACGTGGGAAAATTAGATGTGAGAATTAGATTCAATGAAATCTATTCACACCACTAAATCTCTTTACCGGGCCCCACCACATTTCACAATACCAATTTCTTTTGCACCTTATCTCTAAATATAGAAACCAAAAATAATATTCCTTTTTTTCAGAAAAAAATTGGGAGACAAACTCAAGTTCTTTGTTTTCAGGTATTTATTATGTTATATTTAAATATTGATAATTTCACTGATTCTTTTTCTTTAATTATATGGACATGAGACTTGATTTTTGATTGATTTTTATTGATCTTTTATATAGTACTGAATCTTTTTTCTTTTCTATATGTTGATCTAATTAAATTCTGTAATTATCTGTTTTTTTAGTAAGTCATGATCCATGACTTTTTATTTTTTTCTGCAAGTTTTACTTTTAATAGTTTCTGTGTTTTTTCATGCTAATCTGGTTTATGATGCCAAAATTTTCAGGTTGAGAACATGGACTGGTATTTCACAAGAGAAACTGAAAATTTTGTTGTTCCTGATGATCAAGAAACTGAAGATGTATCTACTGAAAAACTTAGTGAAAAAGATGAAATTCCCGGTCATCAGTACAAAAAATTTAGTAACTCAAGTGCAAATAAGCTAACTTCATCGATAAATTGCAGCTTGGGGATGTCGGAAACTTCAATTCAAAGCATTTCTGATTTCCGGTTGCCGAACAATATGGGGCAAATGGATGACACTTTCTTGTAGGAACTTGTTTTAATCCTTGTAGGAACTAATAAGTCTGATAATTAAATTGTTGAAAACTTTCATTAAATAAACATTTAACACATGCTGCTATTCTCAGTTATTTTCTGATGTTTTTCTGCAGAAACTCTTTGCTGGAAGATGATTTGCAGAATGGTTTTTTTGCTGATGTGAACATGGGTTCATTAAGTTTGATTACGGACCCTGCTCGATCAGTGAGCTCGACATGTGTGAAACCGTTCGGCTTTCTTCAGTCCTTGAATTATATATTAGAAGATTGGGAAATAGAAAATAGTTCATCATCATCTTTGATTCCCGACGAATCTAAGACATCAGAAGAATTGCCTATGGTATGATAGTTGAAATTTAGCTGCATTTGCAAGAAACCATTATTAAACTTTATTTTATAATCAGTTTCAGAATGTAATGGTTAATAGCAAAAGTGATGCAATTGCCGATTTGGATAAGCCGGAATGTATGGAGCAAACAGTATTGCAGGAACTCGAACATGTAATGATTCAGGTATATATTATCAATTATATAAATCACTAAATCTTTATTTTCTTTCAAACAAAACCTGTCATAATTGATTCTTTATTTGGACAGATGAATAATGAGACACGAATGTGCTTCCGAAATGCTTTGTATCGTCTCGCAGAAAACTCAAAACGAGTCGAATACAAAAATAGAGATGTAGAACTCAACTGTGAAAATTCAAGGTACAGAGAGACTCAGTAAATGGTTTCATGTATTAATTTCTCCAAGATAAACTCTTTATTTTATTAAAAAAAAATTCAGAATCTAAAGCTTTTGTTAAATTTTTTTATGAGTATACATTGTGTACAGCATGCAATTTGATGCAATTTTAGTTGAATTATTTCTGCAATGCTGAGGTATCATGTTGAGTTTATATTTGAAATTGAAAGATGATTGGTTTCTTATAAAAGTTTGTGTTAAGAATTAGTAATGATTGAAAAAAAAAAAATTCTGTATGATACATAATCAGTGTGCACAAATCTTATAAGATTTATTTAGTACATTATTATTTTCTCTTTTTTCTGATCATCTTCTTGTAATTCCTTGAGATGATTTTTTTTTTACTGAATTCAGGAAGGAAAAAAATCATGTGGTGGCGAAATTGAATGCGATCGACAGGGATGGTAGCGAACATGATGTTTTTGCAATCCATTCTTCAGTCCACACAATTTTTAGCTGAAACAACAACTGAAAGCAGCTTGAAAAAAATTCTTTTTGATGATCAAACCTCAATGCATCTTCAAGCATCAACAAGTGAGAAATCTGAAAGTGTAGCTGAATACTTCTCTGAAGTTAGTGACAGTCATTCAAATCACTTTTTGATTTTTTTGTGCATAAATCATATCAAAATTATTATTTAATAGCATTTATTTGTTTTGAATTTTGTTAACTGCCGGCATGAATTCTTGAAGTCACTATTTGACATTATTTGCTTTTTTAAATGCATCAATTTATTGGATTGGTCTTATTTCCTTTTGCGCATATATATATATGGAGCTAGAATAAATATCAAAACTATGATATGTGTTAGAAATTATAGATAAATTTACTTTATTTTGTCTTCAATTTTGAAATTAATATTTTTGAATCATCATCTCCATAATTATCATAATTATATTATTATTTTTTTTGTATTCTAATTTTTTTTATACGTATAATATTTATTTTTCCAAACTCTCAAGGGCAATACCAAATTGACTCAAGGATTTCTCCAACTGAAATAGAAAAGAACAACAAGATCACAACAAAAGCCCACCAAATTCATTTGACTTAATTTAAGGTTTGAAACCAAAACAAGTAAAGATAGCATGGCGACAAAGTTTCACACTCTTCTTCCTAAACTCCTCCATAATCATTCCACTAGATCTCTTACAAAACCTACCATTAATGCCATCATGTTGATCACCTTCTCTCCTAAACCTCCAATCCTTAACCACTAATTTCCTCTTGCCAACTTTGCATGAGCCCATCCTATCATCATCATCATCATCATCTTGTTCTTCTTCCTTAGAACCAACCCAAAAATGAAGTCCTTAGAGGAGAAAGAGACCTAACTCTTCTTCTCTTAGGACTCTCAACCTCCTTCCTCACTACCTCCAAGGCCAACATGAATGGATCCAAGTCCTTGTTCTCACATCTAAATGAACTTGATAGTAATCTAGGGGATATAGGACTTCTTCTTCTTGTTGTTGTTGTTCTTCTAGAACTTGTATTAGTGTCCATATTAGTAATGATTTGAAGACAAGGGGGAAGTTTGAGAGGGAGGATGGTTCCATTGAGAAAAAGCTCATCAGCAGAAGGAGTAGTAGTAGTGTTAAGTGAAAGAAGATGATTGGATTGAAAAAGAAAACTCCATGTGGTATAGTTTTTCACGTGAAAGAGAGTGATAAAGTGATTGCACATGCATGGATGCATGCAATCACTTTATATAAGGTTGGTTACGTAGAGGGAGGGGATTGAGTATCCTTTATTTCAGGCTTACAAACAGGGGAAATGTGTTGTATTTGAGAGAAAGAGGGTGATCGATGATTGAGAATATGGATTGAATTAATTGTGATTGTTGTGCCGGAAAAGAAGCATGATATTGTTTGTTTGTAGATGATGGAGAATATTATATATATATATACATATTGCATCCTTGGATTAATATAATATTTATGTAGTGAATGATAAAGATGTGCATAAATGTATTTATATTGTAAAAGCGTAGAACATGGAGATATATGACAACATTTAATTAATGTTTATATATTTAAAAATAATTTGTGGGGAACTATGACAACAATCGGGGATGTAGCTCAGATGGTAGAGCGCTCGCTTAGCATGCGAGAGGTATGGGGATCGATACCCCACTTCTCCAATTACATTTTTATTTTTTTAATTTTATCTTGTTAATGGTTTCGAATTCATATTTTTAATTGTTTAGTAATTAATAAAAATAAGTGAAAAAACTTCTATGTCACTTTGATGTAAACATATTTTTGAAACATTTAATATTTTACATATTTATTAGGTTGTATGTATAGATTTATTTATTTATTTATTTTTATTTCAGAGTGGTATCTGAGCTTTAGATTAATTAATTAATTTTTTATTTTTAGAAAAATATAATCATGATTTCATCAACTACAAGTTCAAAAATTAAAACTGTACTTATAATTGAAGAGCCGGATCATTCCCCTACTTCTCATTTACTAATAAAACAAATAAAAGCAAATAAAAATACTAAAAAAACCAATGACCAGATCCTTTGTGTACAATATTTATTTAAAAAAAAAAAATCAAAATTTAACCTCAAAACTTATGTCCCTCATATAAAGTGTTCGTTGAGATTGACCTAACGGCATAAGTGCTTGATGAGGTTACAGTTGCACTCCATGTTTGTGCACATCCTAGTTTTCTTTAAATAGGAAATGTTTGTCCCCTATTTATCAAAAACTGAGAAATCTCGGACAATTAACAAGTTAACAACATGCCTCATAAACATGAATCTTAAATTCCTACTCTGTCTGCATAGAGTACTAGTTCAGACCCCAATTATGTACTAACATGTCGACAATAAAAAAAAAAAATGTAAAACTTCTTATTCAGTAACAGGACCATAACATGGTAACAACACCCTTCACAGTTCTCGAATCCCTTTTCGCCTTCTCATCTGTACATTCTTCTTCGGACCCGAGATTATCATTGCTAAATTCTTCATCTTCTCCATTGCCATGGTGCTCGGCAGGCATGAACTGGTCAGCTTGGTTTTTCCCGCCTCTCAATTCATCAGCTAATGACCTCTCGTTTTAAGTTTCCGGCACGATGGACATAAACAGTCATAGTTGTTGATTTCTGCTAAACCTTTGGTATTGAGCGAGACGACACACCGTGTAGAAGTTTAACGAATCCGAGGAAACTGAGTTTTCCGTCTGAATGTCTTATCCAATCTTGGAGAACAACATGAACAGGCACTGATGGACCGAGCCCCAATTCCTGGTAAGAACAAAAGAAGTTAATTGCTAGAATTTTGTGATTTGGCAATCGAAGTTTAGTCATTTGTTGATGTTAATATTGTACCGAGGCAAGCTCCTCAATCATGATCGGTCTATTCCCTTCCTTATCGAAAAGTTCAAATCCTCGCCGAGCATGTTGTTCCCAAGTATCCATGCTTTCTAATTGGTACACACTTAATGCAGCAGCAGCAAATTCTTCAAGGTCTAGTTTTCGATACTGAAGAGAACTCACCTGGATCCATAATGAAAACCTTATCATGTTATTGACTCTAAAAACTTACAGCCAGATGGAAAAAGAAAACTGATTGAATGAAGCTTACAATATTGGCAAAATCAACCACCCTCGAATCCTTCATTGCATCGGTTGAGTATCTCATCAAGACCTATGATTATTAAGCTACCACATAAGAGCTCTTGCTAGTGAATGGTTAAGGCGGTAAAACTTAAAACAATAAATAAATGCACTAACCGTCTTGAAGTTCTGCATCAAGATATAACCGCCTTTGTTCGGTCCTAACAACTCAAATTGTTCACGCAAATATACTAGTTGGGGCACAGTCAAAGTTTTTGCGATAGCCTGCCATATATATATATATGTATATGTATATGTTATTTGCCAAAAGTTCAGTTATTTTCTCAAAAAAAAAAAAAAATCCATGTTTAATTATTGATCATTACCCTCAATGCTGCTTTTCTTAAGGACGAAGAACATATATAAGCTTTTACATGCTTATAAATTACAATGTCAATTGGAATCTTAATATCGTGATGATTTTTCGAGCCAAGGATGACCTATAACATCATAATCAACAGTTCTGAACAATTCCAATTTTTGACAACAAATGATATGAATGCAATAAGGTGATGAAGAACTCACTGAGAGCTTGAGCAGCAGTCATTCTCTTTGCGACAATCTTTGTTCAGCAACCGCTGATCGAAATCTTTAGCCTGGGCTGATAGCGTAGGCCAAGGTGCTTCTTCAAAGTTCGGCTCTGCCTTCAGGACAGCTCGAAATATACCTGATTCAGTCCTCGCCCAAAACGGGCGGCTTCCGCAGAGCAAAAATGTATGCAATCACACCAATACTCCACATGTCTCCCTCAGTACCATAAGATCGATGAAGAACCTCAGGAGCAACATAATACGCGCTTCCCACAATATCATTTAGTCTTTCATCTGTGCAACACAAAAATAAATAAATAAATAATAGAATCCATCATAATGCAGTCGTAGCTAAAATAGGAATTTCAATTTGGTGTGCAATGTATATAATACTAACCTGGCTTGACAAAGTCTGACAAGCCGAAATCTATAACTTTCAAGTCAGAATTCTCATCCTTGGAAGTAAAAAGAAAATTCTGCATCACAGACAAAAAGATTTATGTGAGAAGCTGGATTTACAAATCTAAGTTTCACATCCAAACATAAATCACCTCTGGTTTTAGGTCACGGTGAACAACTCCTTGAAGATGACAAAAGGCTACGACACTCAAAATCTGGACAATCACAACCTTAGCATCTTCCTCAGAGTATTTTTCCACCCCTGAAGAGATTATAGTCAAAATTACTGATAAATGTTGAGGAAATCCGACACAAAATGATAGATTAATCATTGAAACAATGAAGGTACCTTTGAAAGGATCCGGTTTAATAGTTCACCTCCTTTGCATAACCTGAAGCATACAAAAAAAGAATAGCCAAACGGTAAGATAACTGAGAATTTACCTTAAGAAAGAATTATTAAATCCATTTCAATAAAAAGTAAAAAGGATAACTTGCTGAAACAATCTCTGTTAAAAAGTTTTATAGATCAAGGATTTTCCCATTACAACAAACAGAGAGTCTAGTATCTGATATGCTGGGTTGGCCAATAACAGTAAGTTGTACACTGTTTGATTTTTGTCAAGAAGAACATTGATGGATTTTTAAAAAAAGAAGATAATTACCAGAACATGCAAAATCACAGATAAATGATGCCATTTATAAATGAAGAGCCAGAAGAAAACATTGGATGAATTATTTTTTTTCAATATGAATTATAATGGTTATAATTCAATTTTCCACATCAGCTGGATGAAATCACAAAAGAACTAAAGTTAGAAACTCTTTAAAAAAAAAAAGAAACATGAAAATGTAATCGAAACTTACTCCATAACTATGTACACATTGTCCTCATCTTCACAAGCATCGTAAAAGTGCACTAAATTCTTATGCCCACTCAGAGCACTCAATATTCTAACTTCTCTCCTTACATCTTCGATAGCGATCGCTGTCGTCATCTGCCAAGGAGTCAATTGATTATAAATTCAATGAAAATGTGCTGAACTCTTAATATACTATTCATGATTTGCTAGCAAATAGAAAAATACTTTGCAAATAACCATTAAAACAGCTAAAAATAGCCAAGTCTAGATTTTGGACAGACATTCCATGCACTGATATTAGTATTGCACACTGCATTCTGAACCAAACTATAGTTTAAAGAACTAATGCATAAACAAATAACGAAAGGAAAGCCGACAAATGGACAGAATCAGAGGTTAAATTAGCAATTTTCGATTCCATGTCTCATCAGCTATAATTAGAAACACAAATTGTACTAAAGTTAAAGCGCCATCTTCTTTTCTATAATTAAAATTCCAAACTTGGGATAGTTATTGTAAACCTATCCCATGAACTACGCAACTAAACAAAAAAGTCTTACTCCAACCATAATCAGCTGCACCGATCCATATGAAGAAAAGGATGGAGAAAGTTGATCACCAATGAGCAACGTTGAGAAACATCATGATTACAAATCATCGCCTAGCACAACATTTTAAAATTGGGAAATAACGGTGAAGCCGCCTAACATGTGCTCAACCAAATGAATTGATTTATTGAAATTTAAAGTAAAATAATATTTAATTGAAGACAAACAAGTGAATTGTAAAGTACCATTGACCCACTCCATGCATTGAATGCATGAATCCAAAATTTTTTAACATCATCTGCAAGAAGCAGGAAGATGAGGAAAACCTCAAAAAAATGATTTTTAGCATGAGACAAAATGGGGAAATAAATATAAGAAACAGTGGCAAAACCAAATTCAGATATCATGTAAATGACACCAATAACATCACAAAAACATTTTCTTATAAACCACTGATACTCAAGAGCTTCTTTAAACAAATTTACACTAGTTATAAATATATTCTGATTGATTAGAATATAATTTCTGACAAATAATGCTGCAAGAAAACTAGAGCTCCCCACAATAAATTACCAAATCCAGTGGACCAAAGTGGGAAGATAGCATACGAAAAAAGAACCAATGTACAGTCATTCACAAACAATAAAAAAACCATTCAATAGATGCCAGACTTTCAATTGCAATTTCTGTCTAGATTGACCAGTACACTCAAAATAAACCAAAAAAACCAGCTGGCAGCATGTCAATATTTCCAAAAACACAGGGAAAAATTCAGAAGAATATCCAAAGAAATAACAACAACAACAACAACAACAACAACAAATTATCATCAACAGGAAAAATAAGTAACACATGATAGCTAAACAATCAAACACATTGTCAGCATTCAAAAGAAGAACAAGAAGAGTAGATCTTCAATTAGCATTGATGAAAAAAAGGAGAAATTTTTACCAACCTTGGCTTTGGGGATAACCTTGACAGCAAGTTCCTCACCTTTCATGTCCCCCTTCTTGGTCTTGGCAGAGCAAGTGTAGCCAAAATGGCCCCTGCCAACCTCCTCACCAAGCTCATATTTGGAAGAGAACTGCTTGGAAAATCCAAAGCTCTTATCCAAGCCAAGCTCAGCCTCACAACCCTCAGGAATGGAGGCCTCATTGGGCTTGACAGAGCCGTGCCGGCGAGCAAGCAGGGCCTTGATATGCTTGGCCGGAGACGGAGGAGGGAAAGGGCGCTTGAGAAAGCGGAGAGGAGTTGAGGTCACACTGGAATTGGCCGGAGAGTTCTTATACGAACTCGGCAGTGGGCTGGGGCTATAGAATGGGAACTTAGGTTGCTTGGGAGTGCCAGCAACCGGCGGCGGTGCATCGCCATTGATGGGAAGAGGTTCAGGGCTCTCTTCCTCCTGGAACCCAGGGCTCTGGATTTGTTTTCCATGGCAAAGTCCCATGAAAAACAAGCAAGAGCTTCAGGATCCAAGAGAGAAATCAATCAAAGCAGTAGGGATTAAAGAACCAAATCTCAGCTTTTTCATTATTCAAGACAAGAAAAACCCAAAAACAAACACCAAAGACTGAATCTTGGAAGACCACATCAATGGAGAAGCATGAAATCAAAACCTACAAGTACAAAAGCAGGACACTTTGGGGCCTAAAAAAAATTAAATTTTTTCTCTCTCTGCTTGAAATTTATAAATACAAATTAGACAACATAAGAAAGATGGAAACAAGAATGCAAAGAGAATGAAGTATAGATCTGGATGAGAGAAATGGGATGGCAATTGAGGAAAGGAAAGAGAGAAGAAGAAGAAGAAGAAGAAGAAGAAGAGGAGAAGGAGGAGGAGGAACAGGGGAAGAGAAAAAGGAAAGAAAAAGGGATGTGTCTTGCTTTTGCTTTTTTTCAGCACTTTGTTTGGGGACTGCTCACAGTGGAAGAGAGCATCTCTTCTTTATCATTGAACTAAATAAATAAATAATTATTAATTATTGAAATAAAAATTAAGGATAAAATTATGAGAAAAAGGAAATTAAAATGGTGTCTCATCTCACTCACAGGCTGTCTTTTTTTAGCTCAATATGATATGAAAGTGTTCATTGACTTGCAGTGAAGTAAATAAGAAACTATTGAAATTAAAATTTAGTATTTGACTGTTTAAAAAAAATTATTATTATTATTGTTATTGTTGTTGTTATTATTTGGTCTCCAATTAGAGGTATAATTCAAAAGATTAGAGGAAAAAATTTATAAAAAGAAAAAAAAAATTTGAATTTTCATTTGTGCATTGACTTGTGGTTGAGTAAATACAAGAAATTGGAACTAAAATTAAACATTGATTGCTAAAATCTATATTATTTATTTATTTATTTATTTCATTTATTTATTATTATTTTTTTGTAAGTTTTTTGAGACTATCAACTATTAGATATGCTTAACGATATGTACACAAAAAATACTATAGAGAAAGATAAAAGATCGAATTCTTCCCCGAAGTATTATTTATGTAATGGGAGATTTTTTTTTTTATGAGGTCTGTAAGACACTGTAACCAATGCACCTCCGTACTTATTTGCCCTTTTGACAATTTTTTAAATGTGGAGCGCTTGTCGTCTAATCATAATATATATATATTAGATTTTGAAGTGCTTTCAATTGTTACAACCAACACAAAGATGTTGACTTCCATTAAAAATCAAAAAGATTAGAACACAAAAAGGAGATTGCATTAAAAACTTATATACATTAGTGCATTGATTTTTGGAGTGAAGTAAATTAGAAGAAATTGAAGTCAAAAATCCAACATTGCCTGGTAAAAATATTATTATTATTATTATTATATATTATTAATATTTGGTTTTTTTGGTGTGATTTTTTTATGAGCATGATGTTACTTCTGTTGCAATTCAGAAGATTAGAGCACAATCAAACAAGTTTTTAAAGCTAAAACTTTGTCTCAAATCTTGAAAACCAAGGCATGTTGTTTGTTGATAAATGATACCATTGGGGAGGCAAGTCATCCACAATTTATTAAAATAAATAAATAAATAAATATTAAAAATTTTGGCATATACTCCCATGACATCGAGATCAATATATGGAGATCGAAAATACATATTATATATATATATATATATATAAAGTGCACAAATCATTCATTACACCTGTTATGTGTGGGAGTCGATCATTCAACCTTTTGCTCGGCATTGAAAAGATTTTACATCTTTACATTTTGTGGTGGTTTTTCTTTATGTGCCTCTACCTTCAATTCTTTGATTTTTTTTTTAAACTATCATAATCTTCTAGTTCTAATAAAACTTTATTAATTTTTCAAATAAAAAAAATTAACTTATGAACAACAACTAAGCATAAACTTTAAAACTCTCACATCACAAATATGCAAGGAGTGTATTCTCTCATTCTTTTTTTCACTTTATTTCTCATCTTTTGTTATAAATCAATCTTTTATTTTTCATGTTAAGGCTAACTAATTTATAATTAATTGTGAATGATAGTTTTTTTAAAATTTTAATAAAATTTATCAAAAAAGACTTGGTTTAAATGGTAGAAACTTAAATTAATTAAATAAGTGATTTTGAACTAATTTATAATTAATTATGAATGATTGTTCTTTTTAATTTTAATAAAATTTACCAAAAAACTTTGTTTCAAATGGTAAAAATTTAAATTAATTAAATAAGCAATTTTGAGTTTAAATCCGTAAAAAAAACTTCATAGGAGAGATTTTTTTTAAAGCTTTCATCACCTCTCGAATTGATGTAAAACTCATAATTTCTAAAAACTAATCGGTCAAAAATTAAATAATAGTAATAATTTGATATGCATTTTATTTATTTATTTATTTTTGGTGTATGTAAGTGAAGTCATTTGGATAGATGAGGTCATAATCTTGCATGTGATGTTGGCCCACAGGACCAATCTGTTAGGTTTTGGTAGTTGTTGAATGTGGACCATGCTAAGAACCATCCATTAACTTTCCTCACAGGCTTGTGTTTTATTATGTCTCATTCACTACCATTTAATCATCTTCTTTTTCCCAATTACATAGATATATATATATATATATATATATGCATATTATTATTATTTCTAATCTTTAGCCACAAATCTTTAAACTAGTTTAAAAAGAAGTGAGATATTGGAAGCCCTTTAATAAATCTCCCCCCACTTTTGGAGTCATATATTAAAATAAAGTGGAAATTCCAAAAAGCAAGTATAAGTTTGCGATATTACAAAAAAACAGATTAGTTTTTGCGTCAAAATGCCTTTTCGCATTTTGAATCTGATGATTTTTAAAGCACTCGAAGCATCTAGATGATTGATAGAGTTAATTTGAAAATTTTTGAATGAAATTGTCCATGCGTGGGAAGTTGTGGTAAGTGTGACGGGGTTTTGGTTTATAATCTTTCTTGGAGTGCTGATGAGTTTATTTAAAAAAATGAAGTTTATTTAAAATATGAGGTATGAGGTTACATTTAAAAATGAGTTTCTATTTAAAAATGAGTTTTTGTTTTAAAAAATGAGTTTTTCATTTTAAGAAATGAGGGTTTCTGTTTAGAAATGAGGGTCTCGTTTAAGAAATGAGTTTTTGTGGTGTATTTATCACTTTCAAAAATCTCTTTTATTGCGGTTGAAATTTGGGCCGAGTGAGACAAGCATGCGGCTGCTGATCGCGATCGCGTTACGTGAAAAATGGGATTTCGAACCCTAAATTTTTGATCTCCCTC